>NW_025141507.1:0-1248 GCF_004010195.1 Chiloscyllium plagiosum | reverse complement strand
GAACCGCAGCTGAAACTGGAATTTGTAATCTACATTTAGAGGAAACTGTATTTCAAATCAGGGAGAGAATCTTGTTGAGATCTGAAATTTCTTGTCGGTGTCACTTGGTCTGTCAGGTCACGCGCGTTCTCGTGAAGAAATTCTTGAAAGACACAGTGGTGTCATCAGTGAATTTAGTGTTAAAGTGTCACATTTACTTTGCTATTTCATTACTATATACATGATTTAGAATGTACTTAGACTGTGTAATTGCGTGTGTTAAACTAACCTTAATTTTTGTTTTTCATTGATATATTTGGCGGCGTGCCCTTTACACTGCTTTTTTCCATCGGCCACATAATCCACATTGCGCAATTTTCCACAGCGTAGTGTTGCAAAAGAAAGCGGCTACCTCATTATCGGAGAAAATCCTAAAATGTGACTGACCTTCCATCTAGACTCCATACACCTGAACTCCCCATCCCTTCTGTCTCTAACAGTCATTATTTACATTCTGTGCTTTGGTCTCCACAGCCTTATGTGGTAGAGAATCCGCCAGTTCACTTGGCTCTGAGAGCAGACATTTATTCTCATCTCAATGTAGAGTGGCCTTCCTGTATCTAATACTGTGACCCCTTGGTTTTGACATGCCAGCCAGGGGAATTATCATCCCTGCTTCCAATCTGACGCACCCTGTCAGAGTTTTGTATATTTCACGGATATCTCCACTCATTTTCCAAAACCCTATGGAATGCAGGCCACATAGACGCGAACTCTGCTCCCACAACAATTCTGTCATCTCAGCAATCAGTCTGTTCGTCCTTCATCACACTCCCTCAATATTCTGGTTGTCCTTTATTAGGTAAGGATGTCGAAACTGCACACAATATCGCACAATGTTCAAATGAGGTCTCACTAAGGCCCTGTACTACTGCAGAAAGACACCATTACAACTGGACACAAATGCCGTCGAAATCAAGGTCAACACAACATTTACCTTCCTAATTACTTTCTGTTGCTGCAATATCGTTTTCAAGGACTCGCATGCAAGAATCCTTTTCAATGTTATAGCTACTCACTTTGTGTATCTAGGAACACTGTCGAATAGTGTGGTGCTTGTAAAGCACAATCGCTCACGCAGCATCTGAGGAGCAGGAGAATCGACGTTTCAGGCATAATCCCTTCATCAGAGTTGAGGCTTTTGGGCCAAGTGGCCTGAGAAAAAGATGGGACGGTGATGGGGATGGGGATGGGGATGGGGATGGGGCC
>NW_025141506.1:0-1248 GCF_004010195.1 Chiloscyllium plagiosum | reverse complement strand
CTGGCCTTTAAATATTCAAAAAATGCGAGGGTTGGTCGTTATCCACAACCATCTCCGACAATTTGTTTGTCATATACACATTAAAATATTGTCAGGCCAGTGTGAAACTTAATCATTCTTGTTCAATAATGGAGATTTTATATATTTTTTTCTGGTGAATATTGAGTTTTTTCAACAAGTAGCCAATTGGCCGTTCAATTCCATGCATCATCTTTCTGCATCAATACATCTCCGACCCCTATATCCCGAGTACTAACATAATTTCAAAGGGTTTCAAAATATTTTGTATAGCTAAAACTGGTGCGGTGATTAATCCTGCTCTAAAATTCTCAAATGCCACCTGGCATTGTTCTGTCCACCACAATTCTGTGTCTTCTTCAGTAAATCCATCAGGGGTGCCAATACGCTGTTGAAGTTTGCAACAAACTTCCGATAGAATCCACTCAGTTCCAAAAATCGAAGCACCTCTTTCTTCGAGGATGGTTGTGGAAATTTCTCAAAACCCTTCGGCTTTGTGTTCCATGGGGTCAACCTTCCATGTCCAATGTAATGTCCCAACAACGTCACCTCTGATTTGGCGAATTCTGTTTTCTTTAAGTTTATTACCTAGTTTGCTTCTTGTAATCGTTTAACATGTCCTGCCAACTGTAACATGTGAGTTTTAAATCACTTGCTAAAGATCATTACATCATACAAATAAACTGCACAATTTGTTCATTTGGCCACAACTCTGTTCCAGAGTCTTCAATGTATCTGGAGCATTATTCATTCACATAACATTCACATGACATTCTTGTCATATCCGGTATCTTTACCAAATAGTTTAACTGACTCAACATTTTTTTAATTTGAAAGGGGCCACTAAACCTGACTTTGAAAGGATTTCCTACCACTGGTGGTAATACTAATACGTCATCCCCACGGGAAATCGGCAAAGTTTTTAATCTGCCACTTGCTTCACTCTCTCCTGTGCCCACTTCAGGTGCTGTTTAACTAACTCACCTACTCCATCTAATTTCTCCCTCACCTCAGATACATAATCCAAGTATGACTTTGGTCCTGCCTATTTATATTTAATTAATTTCAAAGGACCTCTCAGTACATGTACGAATATTAACTCAAAGGATATAAAGTGAGCAGATTTATTTGCACCCTCTCTAATGACAAACAATATAATGAGACGCCTTTATTCCAATCATTCGGGTAATTCTGACGGTACGCTGTTAATATTGTCTTCAGTGTCTAATG
>NW_025141505.1:0-1248 GCF_004010195.1 Chiloscyllium plagiosum | reverse complement strand
GCCTCATTGCCTTGGTTTTCACAAACCAAGAACACACGTAACCGGTACAGCTTTGGCGACTCCAACGCTGCCCATGGTGGCTCCAAGTCTCAAACCACCGTTAATCTTGCTGTCTCTGAAACTCTCGAGAGACGGCAATCCTTTCCCTTGAATTTTACTCGAATACCGCGCGAGAGTTCACTGGCGCCTCTTCCTGGTTCATTTATTCTCTTCAAACGAGTCTCTATGTTGGATTACTTTAGCCACAACTCTTACCCCGACTATATTCGATTCGGAACGCGACTCTGGGGCGATACACTTATCCCCAGTCCTCTCACGCAAAGGGGCCAATTCAGCACTCGAGATGAAGTGAAAGACCTTCAAGGCAGTGGCGCGTACACCTCCTGGGAATCTTCAAAATCTTACCCAGTCGCAGTGTCCCAGGCGAGTACCCTAGTTTACTGCCGTGGAATTTCAATCGACTCAACGCAAATGCTACCAAGAGCAAAGAAAAAGTTTATTTTTGAAATTTGCAGAGTGGACCCGACACATTTGCAAGACGCCTCATAAAAAGGACGCCTGACGGTTTTCACATATTCCCTTTATACTAAATATCGCCTTGCTTTATCACACCTCAAGCCAGGAACCTGGATCAGTCGAGTTCCTTTCCACATATGGAGTAGCTTTTTCTAATTAATTGACTGCTGATATAATAGATTATTGGCATTGAGAGTCAGCTGTAAATTAGTTTGAACTTTACATTTTCTCTTTTTGCAAAGTTAGGACTATAGTTCTTTGTTTCAACCATGGTTTCACAGATTTCCCAATAAATGATAATTTTCCATTCCAGGGGTTCAGGCTGACAGTGACTCAATAAGTGTGATGGAGTGAGGATGATAGTGACACAATGAGGGTGAGGTGTCAGCGTGGTAGTGACGCAGACTGTGTGAGTGGATCAGGCCGATAGTTGCGCAGTGAGGGGGGTCAGAGTGATAGTGATGCAGTAAGTCTGAGGGATCAGACCGATAGTGACGCAGTAAGTGTGAAGTGGTCAGGCAATAGTGAAGCA
The DNA here is from genome assembly GCF_004010195.1 of Chiloscyllium plagiosum. Classification (NCBI taxonomy): domain Eukaryota; kingdom Metazoa; phylum Chordata; class Chondrichthyes; order Orectolobiformes; family Hemiscylliidae; genus Chiloscyllium; species Chiloscyllium plagiosum. The sequence continues at coordinate 200 of NW_025141505.1, read as the reverse complement.
CTTCGTGTGAGGGGTCAGTGTGACAGTGACGCAGTAAGAGTGAGTGGTCAGGCTGATAGTGACGCAGTAATTGGAAGGAGATCAGGCTGATAGTGATGCAGTAAGTGTTACTGTGTCAGGCTGATCCTGACGCATAAAGTGGGAGGGGACAGGGTGATCGTGATGCGGTAAGTGAGATGGGGTCAGGCAGAGACTGACGC
>NW_025141504.1:0-1248 GCF_004010195.1 Chiloscyllium plagiosum | reverse complement strand
GTACCTATCCTGTTCAGAACTCCATATTATTCAGGTTAGGATAAATGATGTGGCTCCGTCAGACTCTGCAGTGATCTTTGATGCAAATTTGCTGATTGCAAATCAATCCTTCTAATACCGTGTAAAATTGATTTGAAGCATATAATTGTGAGAGAACCCATTCAAGCATGCTCGGTCAAGGGCCTAAACAACTCTTTATGTGGCTCAGTGTCAAGTGTTGCCTTTTCACATTCCTGTGAATCATCTTGTACAGTTTGATAGATGGAAGACGGAGTAGAATTAAAATCTGATGCTGTTGATTTGGATATCCATTGCAATTCCTTCATCATTTAGAGGTGTTTAACCTGTAACTCCTCACCTGCCAATGATCTGGGACTACGTGCACTACTGGACTGCAGCAGTTCAAGAAGATCATTCATCAAATTCTACATCGGCAATTGGAGATTGACAATATCTGCCAGTTTTGCTCATGAAAGCGCTGGAAAGTGGGGTGAACTAATCTGCTCAGGGAACGGGCATGGGCACGATGTGCCAAATTACCTTGTGTTGTAATCATTCGGTAATTGTGACTAAAACTAAAGAAAAAAAAGACTCACACCGGAGTCCGTGGATCTGTTTCTGTATCCACTACTCAGTAAGAAAGCAGCGAATCGTTGGGGCATCTGTACTTCAGGACTCAGTGCTGCGAGAAACACCTGCAAGAAAATAATAGAAAAATACTGCAGCAGCTGAAATATATACAAAAAACAGGATATGCTGGAATAAATTAGCTGGTCGGTTTGTATGTGCAGGGAAAGGAGGTAGATGAATGTTTTAGCGTGTGCAGACAGACATCAGAAAATAAAAATGAAACAGATTTTCTTGATCCTTATGATCTGAGAATCAGAAAAAGAATGGAATTGAGTTGTGACAGTCACAGGCTCTAGGGATGGTAATTGGTGTAAAACACATAAAGACACAGTCGACAAGAGTTATGGTAAAATAACAAAAAGGGGTATATAAAATTCATCACTATCAATCCAGTTGAGAAATTCTGAAGACACAAATATACCTTGCTGAAAATGTGTTGCTGGAAGAGCGCAGCAGGTCAGGCAGCATCCAAGGAGCAGGAGAATCGACATTTCGGGCATGAGCGCTTTTCCAGCAACACATTTTCAGCTCTGATCTCCAGCATCTGCAGTCCGCACGTTCTCACCAAATATACCTTGGTTTGGGTTTGGTGGTGTAAATACTCTCCTCTGAACTCTC
>NW_025141503.1:0-1248 GCF_004010195.1 Chiloscyllium plagiosum | reverse complement strand
TGAACAGACAACAACTATTCCCCTTAGTCAAAGGGGCAAAAACAATGGGAAATATGTTTGACGTCAAAGAGAATATACTACCAGAGGATTTGTGAAATCTGTTTCGAACCCAGAGCATGATATGTGTTAAAAATGCATTGCCTGGGAGGATGGTTCAGGAAGGTAACCTCACAAACATTATAAAACACTTGTATCAGCACCGTGTGGTGCAGATTCGACAGGCCTTGTCTTTATTACATGATTCCATGTGGTGGCAGCCATGAAATGTCTGATATATTCTGAAGCAGCAACCAATTGGACTTGATTTGTTCCAACGAACTGTGCTCAGTAGGTGGTGAGATTACAAACAAGAACATCCCATGGAGTATCAGCATTTACTCAACCTAGGACAGCCCAGCCATCTCTGAAATCATCCAGGATAATTCACATGCTCAGTGTAAGAATCGTCCAACGAAAGCATCAGCATTATTCCAGCTGTTTGACACCATTATTTTACGTTCACCAATAACATAGAAACAGACTTGGCTTCATTATTATATAGACTTCTCGTGTAAGGATGTTATTTCTCTGAGGACTAATAAATTCCTTCCCATATATTCATATTGACAAAGAGTCTGTTATCCTGCGAGTTGTTCCCCACCAGTAATATTTACTCCCGTTAACCCAGCACATGTGATGCACAGCTGGCACTCCCTCCCAACAGCCACTTGGATGGACCAACATCGACTGGACTGGAACATCTCAAGGGCAATTAATGCTGGTCTGGCTCCATTAAAATCCCAAATGAACTAAAAAGACAATCCGATTTTCTAATAATTATTAAACAACAAGGGCATTTTGTTGATTTGAAGAGTTTATGGCTGTTTTGAAATTGTGAGAACTGTGTTATTTTATTTTCAGTATCTAAAGACAACGGAAATGTAAAACCGACCATCAGGAGTAAGGAATCAAAACAACTCCATCATGTGATAAGTCGTGGATGATCTGATTGTGACCTCCATCGCACATTCCTCATTTGCCCTTACAATGTTCGTGCATCATTCTTAGTCAAGAATCTGCCTGCCTCTACCTTAGGAATGTTCAATGCCTTATCTTCTATCGCTATCTGGGAAGAGAATTGTACAAAGACCCAACACTCTGAGAGGATGACACCAAATCAGCATCTTCTTATCAGAGACATTTTTCTGTTTTACTCTCCATCCACTCATGGTAATCTCTCACACAAGCTGAAATATTAGATTAGATTAG
>NW_025141502.1:0-1248 GCF_004010195.1 Chiloscyllium plagiosum | reverse complement strand
AATATGGATTAAAATAATATATGGATCTGACGATACACGTTAGAAAGACAAATAAATTATACTGCAATTATTATAAGGATAATGAATTCCTAATGTATTCTGAACAAATAAATTGACTCAATATTTTAAAAACATTTTGCTCTGATGTTGATTAGACGTACATTAAGATCGGTAAACTGAAGACTGAAATATAATACCAAGATTGATGGATTGAGGACAATAAATGAGCCATTCAATAGTTATTGAACATAATTTTTTTTGTCAAACTGCAGACAATACAGAAGTAATGTATTTCATTCAATTAGTTTACTTATAGAAACATGTGTTTTTAATTTATGTAATTTTATTCTGATTGATGTTCAAACATTTGTGTCTGAATTAAGAAGAAAATAAAAAGATAATGACAGTGAATATGAGAGTGACCACAAGATACAGTCCATGACATTTGGTAGAAAAAGGAATTTGCATAATGTCATGACTATTTAATATTAATAAATAATTGACTCCTCAGGTACTGAAGCAGTCCAAGTCCAAGTACAACAAGATGTGGGCAATATCCAGGCTTGGGCTTACAGGAGGCAAGTAACATACATGCCACACAAATGCAGGCTATCACGTATAAGAAATAACCTAACCACCATCCCTTGACATTCGATGGTGTTACCATGACTGAACACCTACAATCAACATTATCCTGTGGATAATCATTGATCAGGAACTGAATTGGTCTCACCACATAAACACAGTGGTTACAAGAGTAATTCAACTCCTGGCTCCTGAAATCCTGTCCAAACGCTACCAGGCACAAGTCAGGAGTCTGATGGAATACTCCCCACTTGCCTGGATGAGTGCAGCCCTAACAACATGCAAGAAACTTGATACTATCCGGAATAAAGCAGCCCGCTTGATTGGCACTGCTGCAGTGAGCATCAGTGATGGTGAGGGTGGATGCTTGTGGATGTCCTAGCTGCAATCTCTGCCTCTTCTTATTAGCAGAGATAAACGAATCTTACATTGCTCAACTTTCTCATCAAAACTGAGTACAGCATTCACCCCAGCCCTTTGTTATACCAACCAGCAGCATTTCCACCACCAATAGCATCTCCTCTTAAAATATTTTGTCAGTAACTTGTAATTAACTGGTTACTACAATTACAATGGAAAATGTGTTGCTAGAAAAGCGCAGCAGGTCAGGCAGCATCAAGGGAGCAGGACAATCGACGTTTCGGGCATGAGCCCTTCTTCACG
>NW_025141501.1:0-1248 GCF_004010195.1 Chiloscyllium plagiosum | reverse complement strand
GGATGGGTATATAAATAGGAAAAGTTTGGAGGGATATGGGTCAGGTGCTGGCAGGTGGGACTAGATTGGGTTGGGATATCTGGTCGGTATGGACGGGTTGGACCGAAGGGTCTGTTTCCATGCTGTACATCTCTATGATTTTATGAGTCTATATTGTTAAAGAGTTACCCCTGCTTGAAACTATTAGCCCTGAATATCTGTGGTGAGATTAGTTTCTAACAATTCCACAAATACAGCACCTTCACACCTTTCAAGATCTCTTAATAATGATGTAGATCATGCTGGATTCTGAAGCTAACAATGCAACAGCACATTTCAGACAGCAACCTTCCTGAAACGAAAACTGAAATTACTGGAAAAGCTCAGCAGGTGAAAGGGAAGAATCTCCCATACACACACGTTAGTATAACAGAATAGACATGAAATATTTGACTGAAAAAGTTTCAGCAAGGCTTACTTGGGAAGAAAAATGTGGTCTACTGACTATGTTGAAATGACTGACATCTCTGTGACATTTCAATTAGGCCACAGGACTATGCGCCCTGACCGCTAGATAGCTGGTTGACGGGATTAGACAGGACGATAGGACAGGAATAGCTGATAAAGTAGGTAGCTGATTAAATGATCAAACTCTGGTTAAGTTATCAAACTAAAATGAGAGTACCCTAGAGAGTGACCACACGAGAAAGGTGGGGGAGACAAACTGCTGATGATTCCTAGACAAGTTGTTTATTTCTGTGTATAAAAGGCTGTAACTCATGCTCACGATTCAGTGAGTCCAGTATTCCTGCGTGTCTACCTGGAACTCCCCTCCCTGCATTTACTAGTAACTGCTTATAATAAACCCTGTGGTTCGCTTGAATCAACTCCTCCACCTCTAAGTTGTAACTGCCTCCCTGGATGTCATTCTTACAGTAGGTCTGCCAACATCTGTAGAGAGAAACCAGAGTTAACGTTTTGATTCAGTGACCCTTCCTCAGAACTGATGGTAGATCGGAAAAAGTTGTTTTTTTCTGCAGAAGGTACAGTGGGGGGAGGGGGAAAGAAGTATACGATAGTTGGGGTTAGAGTCCAAAGAGAGAGAAGAACACTTGGACAGACAAAGGGGTGGATAACGGTTAGCCTAGGAGAATGAATAGCTACGAATGGGGACTACTAGCAATAACAATGGTTGAGTAATAGCAGACCATGTGATAACAAGGCCTGGTGTGTGCAGTTGAATGCTGGTGGGATGGTAAGTGAGGAGAA
>NW_025141500.1:0-1248 GCF_004010195.1 Chiloscyllium plagiosum | reverse complement strand
ATGTTGTCTCTGATTCTCTTTCTCCAGATGCTGGCTGACCTGCTGAGTTGCTCCTGCAATTTCTGGTTTTGTTTTTAACTGAACGTCCATTTCATCTTTCGGGATGAAACACCCAGAATCGCCATGTGCAAATATTTCTCCCTTTCGAAAACTGTGAAGTGATTGGATTCAAACAAACTCTGCAATGATTCACTCTTTCTCAGCTCCACAGGCAGAGAGACCTGGGAAATGAAGCTGTCAGTGTGGTTCTGTATTGGTGGGCAGAGTGGTGAATGCGATGGACATGAAATCCATTGCGGGTTCCCCACGCAGGTGTGAACCCTGCCGACTACAGTTGAGAACTGTCGTCAAAAGGAAAGGGAGATTGTTCCACGGTTTTTTTAAAGATGCAAATCAGTGGAGGGGTTGAAATATTTCAATCACATTGGGACTGACCGGGAATCTGCAACCCACTGCCTGTCCGGGTGGAACAAGCAGATATCCCCAGAGCTGCTTTTGAGGATATGAGCCAAGTGTTTGGAAATGAGACGAGAACAGTGAGGGGCGTGAAGTCGTGGTCGAAATGAAGCAGCACCTGAGGACAAAGGTGTTTTATTTCCCAGTGAAAGATACTGCTTCACAAAGTTGGGTCGATGGAAGGGAAGCAGTGACGGTGCTTATGTTTGGCTGTTCTCCTTGTGAATGTTCCCATTGCTGCGCATGTCCGTGTTAACGTCAGAACTCTGCATCATGGCGGCGTCAGGTAGGCACAGTGCCAGGGCGCAATGGATGACGCATCTGACTCCACCTACATGTTTGAAATGCAGCTCTCAGCTTCTTCACACAACCCAATTAATCTTTCTCATTGTCCTGAAGCCGGCATACGGTTTGAATTCCTGATCTGCAGGAACGAGACTCTTTTCACTGTCTCGCGTCAGTCAGTGTCCCTGAGAACATCAGAGTCACGTCACAGCGCTGTCAGAGGAGGGGAGGCTGAAAGAGCCCCACACGCTGCTCACGGGCACATTTCACTTTCCCCAACTCACCGCCCCAACCACTGCGGCTTCAGAGAGTGGAAAGGGAACAAACACCAAAACCCAGTAAATAAATCTTCAGGAAATAAGAAAACTGATTATCCCTTCCGGTCTTCCATCCTGGCCTGACAGCGTTGATTTTAAATGGCTGTCCAGTCAGTGCCGATTCGTTTTGGCTGAAAAAATCTTCCTTATCTCATCGCAGCATTTCTTGCCACAGAGAACTGTGCGGCAG
>NW_025141499.1:0-1248 GCF_004010195.1 Chiloscyllium plagiosum | reverse complement strand
GTCTCTCACACACACAGTCTCTCACACACACATACGCATGCACACACACACATACACAGTCTCTCACACAGTTTCACGCTCTCTCGCACACACACAGACAGGCTCTCTCTCTCACATGCAACAGTTTCTCACTCTCTCACGCGTGCACACACAGAGTTTCTCACTCTCGCACACACAGTTTCTCGATCTCTCATGTACGTGCACACACACACACAGTTTCTCACCCTCTCACACACACACGTGCACACGCACACAGTTTCTTGCTCTTTCTCACACAGTTTCTCGCTCTCACACACGCAGTTTCTTGCTCACACACACAGACACACAACACATACACAGTTTCTCGCTCACACACACACACACACAGTCTCTCACTCTCTCACGCACACTCATATACCTGCTGAGAGCTACGCTCCCTACTCACTTATTAGGAATATAGCAACATGCATATCAGGAACAGGAGCAGATGGCCATTCAGCTCCTCGAGCCTGGTCCGTCTTTCAATAAAATCAAGGCTTCTCTGATTGGTTCCTCAAACCCACATTGCTGCCTACCCCCGATAACCTTTCACCCCTTTGCTTAACAAGAACCTCTCCACCTCAGCCTTCAAAACATTCAAGGAGTCTGCTTCCACCACTTTTTCAGAGATTTTTAAAGGCTCATGACCTTCTGAGAGAAATAGTTTCACCTCATCTCTGTCCAAAACGGGTGAACCCCGAGCTTTAAACAGTGACCCTTAGTTTTAGATTCTCTGACAGGAGGAAACATCCTCCCCACACCTGCTCAGTCAGGGCACCTCAGGATCTGAGATATTTGAATCAAGTCAGCTCTTACCCGAGTCACCTCTTACTGGGGCACATGCAGGAAATCAAACCCTGCTATTTCCAAGCTCATCATAAACGTTACAGCTTCTGTAAAACAATTCCCCAATTTCCCTGTTTTTTTAGACCCAGGTTGATGGAAAGCACAGACCATGTCTCTGTACTAAACACGAATACTGTTTATTGCAAACAAATAGATTCTAGCCATGAATAAACAACCCATGGTTATAACTCTAACACCTTCATAACCTCCCCTTTTCACACAGACTCAAAGAAAACACATGGGTGCTATGAATGGACAGAATGACTGGGAAAGTAGTTCAATGGTTTCTGTTTCCAGGATCTACTGAGGCATTCCCAGTGCTGATCAGAATCCCGCCTCACACTCTTCCTCTCGCTGTCTCACACTCTTCCTCTCGCTGTCTCA
>NW_025141498.1:0-1248 GCF_004010195.1 Chiloscyllium plagiosum | reverse complement strand
GGAAGGCTTGAGAGAATGAACCAAACACTCAAACGCCAGCTCTCGAAATTGATAATAGAAACCAGACTCCCTTGGAACAAATGTTTACCTATAACTCTCTTGCAAGTACGAACAGCCCCAAGGAAAGATTTGGGACTAACCCCGATGAAATCATATTTGCATTACCTTATCTGGGAAAGAACGGAGAATTGACAATTCCCGAAACTGAAGACTTGTTCTAAAGAAGTATATACTCGGCTTGTCCGCCGCTTTGTCTTTACTCAGGAAACAGGGTTTATTGGCACAGACTCCGCCCCTTGAATTCACCGCACATCCCTTCCGGCCGGGAGATTGGGGCTTAGTAAAATCATGGACAGAGACTAAATTGCAGCCGGACTGGGAAGGGCCATATCAGGATCCTTTGACCGAAACGGCAATAAGGACAGCGGAGAAAGGCTGGACTCACTACACACGGATCAAAGGGCTAGTAAAATGTCCAGTTGAGGAAGAAGTCTGGACAGCCGAATAAACGCAAGACCCGCTGAAACTCAGGCTGAAGAGACTTACAGTAACTGATTATACAGTGGCGATACGAGTGCGGGATTATTTTTGTAGGATTGTGTATTAAGGTTTTTTGTGCTTCAGCACAATTTTTAGAATGCTGGAAATGCTTAGAATTATGATGCTAGCTCTCTTAGTATTGGGATTTTGTCAAATAAAATTTTCATATGTGTTATTAACGGTCCCTGAGACTGATAATCAGCAAGCAATAGATCTGATGCATGTAACTTAGTAAATTGTGGGGATGTAGATAATCAGAGACAGTACCGCAGCTCAGAGATACATCTTAAGTCCATTGGGGATGGTACTTGGTATAATGGTCTCGTCACAGTACACTGGGCCCTCCTTCCGACCAGTTTGCGATTGTCCCGATAAAAAGTGTAACCCAATAGACCTAATGATAAAGAAAACCACATGGCTCAAAGCAATTCTGGGAGGTGGGGGGAGGGTGTGGGCACCTATGAAATACAATTAGAAAAAACATTTGGGATAGAAATGTAAGCAAACGGGAAGGATTTCTCGGGCTGTTGTTTTCAAATTAGCGTAGGACAGGGAAAACGGGCAGAACTATTGGATAATAAGGTACAACCTTTCACCCCTCCCGATGATCCTAAAGTAGTAAAAATTATAGAGATGGAGGACTTGAAACAGACCATCAAAATAGAAACTGGATACGGGATGCAAATGCCTGGGTTGAATGGTTAAAGT
>NW_025141497.1:0-1248 GCF_004010195.1 Chiloscyllium plagiosum | reverse complement strand
AAAGTGCTGCATTGTCAGAGGGTTATCACAGGGAAAGTGCTGCACTGTCAGAGGGTTATCACAGAGAAAGTGCTGCTCTGTCGGTGGATTATCACAGAGAAAGTTCTGCACTGTTAGTGGGTTATCACAGAGAAAGTGCTGCACTGTTGTAGGGTTATCACAGGGAAAGTGCGGCACTGTTGGTGGGATATCACAGGAAAAGTGCTGCACCTTCGGTGGGTTATGAAAGAGAAAGTGCTGCACTGTTGGCGGGTTATCACAGAGAAAGTGCTGCTCTATCGGCATGTTATCACAGGGAAAGTGCTGCACTGTCGGCGTGTTATCACAGAGAATGTGCTGCACTGTCGGTGGGTTATCGCAGGGAAAATGCTGCACTGTCGGCGGGTTATCACAGGGAAGGTGCTGCACTGTCAGCGTGTTATCACAGAGAAAGTGCTGCACTGTCGGTGGGTTATCACAGGGAAGGTGCTGCTCTGTCAGTGGGTTATCACAGAGAAAGTGCTGCACTGTCGGCGTATTATCACAGAGAAAGTGCTGCACTGTCGGCAGGTTATCACAGGGAAAGTGCTGCCCTGTCGGCGTGTTATCACAGAGAAAGTGCTGCACTGTCGGCGTATTATCACAGAGAAAGTGCTGCACTGTCGGTGGGATATCACAAAGAAAGTGCTGCACTGTCGGTGGATTATCACAGGGAAAGTGCTGCACTCTCGGCGGGTTATCACTGAGAAAGTGCTGCACTGTCGGTGGATTATCACAGGGAAAGTGCTGCACTGTCGGCGGGTTATCACAGAGAAAGTGCTGCACTGTCAGCGGGTTATCACAGAGAAATAGCTGCACTGTCGGCGGGTTATCACTGAGAAAGTGCTGCACTGTCGGTGGATTATCACAGAGAAAGTGCTGCACTGTCAGCGGGTTATCACAGAGAAAGTGCTGCACTGTCGGTGGGTTATCACAGAGAAAGTGCTGCACTGTCAGTGGGTTATCACTGAGAAAGTGCTGCACTGTCGGCGGGTTATCACAGGGAAAGTGCTGCACTGTCGGTGGATTATCACGGAGAAAGTGCTGCACTGTCAGTGGGTTATCACAGGGAAAGTGCTGCACCTTCGGTGGGTTGTGACAGAGAAAGCGCTGCACTGTCAGTAGGTTATCACAGGGAAAGTGCTGCACTGTCGGCGTGTTATCACAGGGAAAGTGCTGCACTGTCGGGTGGGTTATCACAGGGAAAGTGCTACACTGTCGGTGGGTTAT
>NW_025141496.1:0-1248 GCF_004010195.1 Chiloscyllium plagiosum | reverse complement strand
CTTGGGGAAATGTGTCTCCGTGCTTCCATCTATACGTAAAAATGGGATTCAGCTCCCCGACTGGGTGTGAACACACTTTTCCCATCTCAAACTTCAATCCAATTTATTGTGTCATACGAGAGTAAAACGTTCCAAAGAAATTAGCATTGAAATGAACACGTGAAACGTCAGCGTTTACAAGGTTACAGACCAAGTGCTGGAAGTGAGATGATGGGACCCATTTCTGTGCTGTAAACATTCGCTAATTCAAACATTTTTGAGGGCAAATGTATCTGCAGTGACATAATTCCAAAAAACCGCGTTATGGAGAAACTGCAACTGCTTCTGCCCTCATCCCTGGTGGTCTAGTAGTTAGTATTCGGCGCTTTGACTGAGTGGCCTGGTTTCATTACGGTTCAGGAAATCAGGAGTTCTTGTTCCTGATGCAGAGAGCGCAGCTCTGCCAGGAATCTGTTTAATGCCTTAAATCAGTCAATACCCCAGACCTTGAATGAAGGTAAAAGTGCCTTCCCTCTCTCTACACAGTCAGATAGTTCATCCTTCATTCTCCTCTGATTCCACTTCCCAAAGAGTTTCAAAGAACTGTCAAAACTGAGTCTCAGCTATTTCTTTTCTGTGCTTTTCATACACAGGATTGAGTGGGTTTGTTTCTGAAAATGAAACGTACCTATGAGCAATGTGTGAGGCTATTCCAGGATTGTCTTCTCTGACAGCGCTGCGACATGACTGATGTTCTCTATGATATGGAAGTGCCAGGATTTGAGTTGGGTAGACAAAGTTAAAAATTATACAACATCAGGACATAGTCCAACAGGTTTATTTGGAAACACTAGCTTTCAGAGAGCCGCTCCTTCATCAGGTAGGTGTCTTTCTGCAGAAACTTGATGCGTGTGTCAATATGCGCGATGTTGTGGAAGATCATCTGGACTTTAACCGACCGTTCGTGGTGTCGATAGTACCCATGACTTGGGTGTTTTGGTATTGGACTGGGGTGGACAAATTTAAAAATTTCACAAAGCCATATTAGAGTCCAACAGTTCACAACCACCTAATGAAGAAACAGTGCATGGAACACTGGTGCTTCCAAATATGCGAGTTCCATACAATCTGATGCCATGTGATTTTTAACTTTGATAACCCTTGGTAATGTTTAACTGATCATAGACAGTAAAAGAATTTTCGTTCCTGGAGATGAAAATTTCAAACATTAGCCATCTCAGTGTAACAAAAAAGATTAGTTTCGATGTG
>NW_025141495.1:0-1248 GCF_004010195.1 Chiloscyllium plagiosum | reverse complement strand
AATGATAGGTGGAAGGCCAGATCTTATTGATGATTCGGGCATGCTGCAGAATGACTTGAAAGGATTGAGTGCTTCGAAAAACGTTGTAGTTGCCATACTTTGTGGAAAATATGAGGTGGGAAGAGTAGAGGCATAGACAATTTTCTGAAAGCGGAAAGAATTCCAAGTTCAATTTTCTCTTATGTTGAGCATGCAGTTTCAGTTGGTGTTTAGGAAGGCAAATACAATGTCGGCGTTCAGTTCAAGCAAATGAAAAAGCATGGGCAGAGGTTTAGGCCTCAGTCAATGGGAGTCTCTGGAACATTGCATTTGGAACATTGAGAGTAGGATTTGGCCCCATATCTAAGTGATGGTATGTTTTGAGTGGTGGATAGGAGGTTTATAATGGCTGACTCAGTGGTGTGTACTAATGTCTTGCAGCCTCCGCGATGTTTGTTCAATATCTACTTTGGACGAATGTGAATTTGGAGTTGGCACATCCTGTCCGTTTCAGCCTGCGTTTCCTCCCCAACTAAAGATGTGTGGCTGACGTTCTTTCGTCATGGGAAATTCAGAGTTACAGGAATTGGGTAGAGGTGTGAGTTGGGTGCGATTCCCTTCGCATGATTAGTGGGGGTTTCTTGGTCCGAATGTCCGGTTTGCACATTTTAGGTATCCCATTAGAACAACATTGATCGCAGGGATTTAGGCCTTGTCATAAGAACTTTTAACGGAGGTGACACCTGCCATATAAACACATGGTTTCAAGTGAACGTCTTGAACGATATAAGGAGTGGAGGGACATTCTTGAAGAGAACATCATAAAGATCAATGGAGAATATTAAATAGCCTCAGACCATAAAGTTAAGCATAATCTAAAGAGATTCTGCAAGTACATTAAGAAATTTAGGCCAAATAGGATCACTTAAAGATGAAAAAGCTCACCTATGTCTTGACCCTCAGCAGATGGAGAAACATATAATGTTCATTTCGCGTCAGTTTACACTGTGGAGAACGAAATGGCTGGTACACCTAAATACTGATGTTTTGAAAGTAGTTCACATTGAAAAGGGGAAGTGCTGGAGGACCTGGAAAATATAAAGTTGGATATTTCTGTGGTATCTGATCTCCTGTATCCCGGAAACTTGTGGGAAGTTAGGGAATGAAACTGTTGGGCCTTTCGTAGAAATATTTTTATCATCTATTATTACGAGTGAGGCACCGAATGACTGGGGTATGGCTAATGTTGTGCCTTTGTTTAGAAAGGAA
>NW_025141494.1:0-1248 GCF_004010195.1 Chiloscyllium plagiosum | reverse complement strand
TCCAAAGATGTATAGTCAGGTGAATTGGTCATGCTATTTCACCCATAGTGTTATGTGCTTTCGTCAGGAGTAAATACAGGGTACGGGAATGGGACTGGGTGGGTTACTGTTTGGAGGGTGGGTGTGGTCTTGTTGTGCCAAGTGGCCTGTTTCCATACTGTAGGGAATCTGTCAAAAACTTAATTCTAAAAAACCTTATATTTCCAAATGCATGTATATCTCATCCCTCAGCGTCTTCTCAAGTAACCTACCAACCACAGATGTTAGTTTTCCTGGTCTTTCGATCCCAGAGTTTTCTTTGCTTCCCTTCCTGAATAATGGCACATTTGCTACTCTCCAATATTCTGGAACCTATAATGTGGCTAACAATGATGCAAAAATATCACCCAAGGTCCCCGTAGTGTGTTCTGTAGCCTCTTGCAGTGTTCATGGATGCATCTGTTTAGGACCAGGAGATTTATCCACCTTCATACAATCTAATGCATCCAACACGTCGTCTCCTGTGATATTGACTCACGCCAAGATAACACCACAACCCAAGTCTTCATGTATTTCTCCACGATATAGGCAGAGGAGACATATTCATTGAGAATCTCGCAAATCTCCTACAGTCCTAGACATGTATGTCCACTTTGGACCTTGAGGGGTCATATTCTCATTTAGTTATTCTTTTTACTTTAATATACTTTAAGAACCTCTTTGGATTCACCCTAATCTTCTCAGCCAAAGCTATCTTGTGCCACTTTTCGCCTTTTCGCCCTCCTGATTTCGTTCTTCAGTAAACTACTGTATCTGCTGTACACCTGCAGGTATTCCCTCGGTCCCAGCTGCCTGGACCTGAGTCACGCCTCCTTTTTGCTGGTCAAAGCCTCAATATCTCCTGACATCCGAGGTTCCCTCTTCCTATCAACCTTGCCTTTTACCCTCACAGGAACATATAGACCTTGAACTGTAGACATTTCACTTTTAAAGTCCTCCCACTTGCAGGAGGCCCCATCGCCTGCAAACAAACTCTTCCAACCAACCAATACAAGCTCCTGTCTAATTCCATCAAAGTTCGCATTGCCCCAATTTTGAACATGAAAATGTGGAGCAGTTTTGTCCTTCTCCATAACTATTTAAAAATTAATAAAATTAGGGTCACTGGTCCCACAGTGCTCGCCCAGCCCCCCGTCACCTCCGTCACCTGTCCTGCCCTAGATCTTAGGATAGGTCAAGTTTCGTCCCTTCCCGAGTTGCACCCTCTAA
>NW_025141493.1:0-1248 GCF_004010195.1 Chiloscyllium plagiosum | reverse complement strand
AGCAGTTTTGGCAACATCTGAACAGAGAAACCAAAGTTACCACGTCGTATCCGGTCACCGTTTATCTGAGCCAGACCTGAAACTTTAACGCTGATTTCTATTCAAAGATGCTGCCTGCTGAGGTTTTTCAGTAACTTTTGGTTTTGTTTCTGATTGACAGCATCTGCTGTTCTTTCAGATTGTATTTAGATAGTGAATGGGGTTAAGTTCAGAGTAAAGCTGTTTCTGCACTTCAGCTTTTCTAACTCCCAGACCATGTTCACCGTGGAATTTGATAATGACGAAGTCAACCCCTATCCCCACACTGTCCCTATCAAATGCACTTAGCATAGTTATATCACTGGCTTATAGGCAGAGTACATTTCCCTGTACACTTTCTCCAACTAAACCTCCTAGGGTCCGGGAAAAATAGGGTTACATACAATGTACAGATATGTCCACAAACACCCCCGTGTCAGGGAAGCACTGTGTTAGATTATAGAGTAAAGCTGCCTCTAAAGTGTCTATCACAAACTCGTACATAGCTCATACGCACAGACACACTGTCATGAAGTCACACATGTTCAGTCACACGCACAGTAGAGCATTGCAAACTCCCGATCTCAGAATCTCACACTCGAACACAACCTCTCACACAGCCAATCTCAGCCACCAACTCTCGGTCAATCAGTCACAGACACCTCAAAGCCACACTCGCTCATTCACAAACATAGTTACTCTTTCACAAATGTATACTAATGATGCACAATCCGAGAGGCTTGCTTAATGGTAAATCAATTTCTTTATTTTTAGAGAATACAAAATTTGAAGGCAAATTGCGTCAGGCTGGTCCTTGATAAATGCCTGTTATCTGGATAAAATACATCTTACTCCATGCTAAATCTCTGACAGATTCTGAACAAGACCAGGCACCTACAATTCAGTAGCTGATCTGTCATATTACTATCGTATTTTCGTCTTGAAGTTTGGAAAGTTAGGCAGACTTTTAAAAACCTCAGGGCACGGACTTTAAAAGGATTCTGGAAGCTGCATCTTAATCAATGGAAACTTTGTAACAGAGTTCTCCATATCCTGCTTTTACAGTTTAATTTGTAAATTAACATTTCTACAATGTAGGAATGTATGATGGAAAAAAAGGTTTTCACACATTTGCCCCTCACCTGTGCTGACAGAATTCAGACTCAAACTGAAGCTTCTCTGCTCCTGCATCCAGCTTACCATTGTACCATTTGGTTTAGATTATCCCTC
>NW_025141492.1:0-1248 GCF_004010195.1 Chiloscyllium plagiosum | reverse complement strand
CTGTGGACTGGGTGCTGTTTGAATAGACTCTGTCGATGGGTGCTCTCTGAATAGACTCTGTAGACTAGGTGCTGTTTGAATAGACTCTGTAGACTGGGTGCTGTTTGTATACACTCTGTCGCTGTGTGCTGTCTGAATAGACTCTGTAGACTGGGTGCTGTTTGAATAGACTCTGTGGACTGGGTGCTGTTTGAATAGACTCTGTAGACTGTGTACTGTTTGAATAGACTCTGTAGACTGGGTGCTGTTTGAATAGACTCTGTAGACTAGGTGCTGTTTGAATAGACTCTGTAGATTGGGTGCTATTTGTATACACTCTGTCGCTGGGTGCTGTCTGAATAGACTCTGTAGATTGGGTGCTGTTTGTATACACTCTGCAGACTGGGTGCTGTTTGAACAGACTCTGTAGACTGGGTGCTGTTTGAATAGACTCTGTCGACAGGGCTCTGCTTGAATATACTCTGCAAACTGGGAGCTGTTTGAATAGACTCTGTCGATGGGTGCTGTTTGAATGGACTCTGCCGACGGGTGCTGTTTGAATAGACTCTGTAGACTAGGTGCTGTTTGAATAGACTCTGTAGATTGGGTGCTATTTGTATACACTCTGTCGCTGGGTGCTGTCTGAATAGACTCTGTAGACTGGGTGCTGTTTGAATGCACTCTGTAGACAGGGCGCTGTTTGAATAGACTCTGTAGACTGGGTGCTGTTTGAATAGACTCTGTAGACTGGGTGCTGTTTGAAAACACTCTGTAGACTGGACGCTGTTTGATTTCACTCTGTAGACTGGACGCTGTTAGAATAGACTCTGTAGACTGGACGCTGTTTGAAAAGACTTTGTAGACTGGGTGCTGTTTGAATAGACTCTGTAGACTGGGTGCTGTTTGAATACACTCTGTAGACTAGATGCTGTTAGAATAGACTCTGTAGACTGGGTGCTGTTTGAATAGACTCTGTAGACTGGACTCTGTTAGAATCGACTCTGTAGACTGGACGCTGTTTGAATAGACTCTGTAGACTGTGTGCTGTTTGAGTAGACTCTGTAGACTGGGTGTTGTTTGAATAGACTCTGTAGACTGGCTGCTGTTTGAATAGACTCTGTAGACTGTGTGCTGTTTGAGTAGACTCTGTAGACTGGGTGTTGTTTGAATAGACTCTGTAGACTGGGTGCTGTTTGAATAGACTCGGTCGATGGGTGCTGTTTGAATAGACTCTGCAGATTGGGTGCTGTTTGTATACACTCTGTCGCT
>NW_025141491.1:0-1248 GCF_004010195.1 Chiloscyllium plagiosum | reverse complement strand
TGTTGGTGGTGGAGGGTTGTGTGTGTGTTTCTGTGTATATGTGCTTAATGGCAGGAGACATGGTGGTGTGTGTATGTTTCCTGTGTATACCTGTTCAATGGCAGGAGACAGGGTGGTCATGGAGGGTTGTGTGTGTGTTTCTGCGTATTTCTATTCAATCGCAGGAGGCAGGGTGTGTTGGAGGGCTATGTATGTATGTGTGTTTCTGTGTATATCTGTTTAAGGTAAGTAGGCAGGGTTTTCGTGGAAGGTTGTATATGTGTTTCTGTGTATATCAGTTTATTGGCAGGAGATAGGGTGGTGGTCGAGAGTGGTGTGCGCGTGTTTCTGTGTGTATCTGTTTAATTGCAGAAGAAAGGCTGGTGGTGGACGGTTGTGTGTGTGTTTCTGTATATACCTGTTTAATTGCAGGAGACAGGGTGGTGATGGAGGATGGTATGTATTTGTTTCTGATTATATCTGTTTCATGGCAGGAGACATGGTGGCGGTTGAGGGTTGTGCATGTGAGAGAGGTTGGTGGTGGAGGGTAAAGTGTGTGTGCAATTCTGTGTGTATCTGCTCAATGGCAGGAGACAGGGTGGTCTTGGAGTGTTGTGTGACTGTGTGATTCTGTTATTTTCTATTTAAGGGCTGGAGACAGGTTGGTAGAGGTGGAGGGTCTTGAGTGTGTGTTGCTGTGTATATCTGATTAAAGGCAGGAAACATGGTGATGGTGGAGGGATGTGTGTGTGTTTCAGTGCATTTCTATGTAATGACAGGAGATAGGGTGGTGATGTAGGGTTATGTGTGCGTGTTTCTGTGTATACCTGTTTAATGGCGGGAGACGGGGTTGTGATGGAGAATTGTGTGTGTATTTCTGTGTGCACCTGTTTAATAGCAGGAGACAGGGTGTTTGTGGAGTGTTGTGTGCGCGTGTTTCTGTATACGTCTATTTCAGGGCTTGAGACAGGGTGGTGGTGGAGGGTAGTGTGTGTGCGCGTTTCTGTGTATATCTGTTTAATGACAGGAGACAGGGCGGTGCTAGAAATATGTGTGTATGTTTCTGTATGTATCTGCTTATTTGCACGAGACAGGGTGGTGGAGGAGGAAGGTGTGTGTGTTTCTGTGTATATATGTTTAATTGCAGGAGACAGGGTGGTGGTGGAGGGATTTCTATATGTGTCGCTGTGTATATCTGTTTATGGGTAGGAGACAGGATGTTCGTGAAGGCTTATGTGTGCGTGTGTCTGTGTAGATCTGTGTAATGGC
>NW_025141490.1:0-1248 GCF_004010195.1 Chiloscyllium plagiosum | reverse complement strand
TGGACTATACAATATTAATACATGGATGTGCTCTGGACTGGACTATACAGTGTTAATACATTGATGTGCTCCAGGGTGGACTATACAATGTTAATTCATTGATGTGCTCCAGGATGGACTATACAATGTTAATACATTGATGTGCTCCAGGATGTGCTATACAATGTTAATACATTGATGTGCTCCAGGATGGACTATACAATGTTAATACATTAATGTGGTCCAGGCTGGATTATACAGTGTTAATACATTGATGTGGTCCAGGCTGGATTATACAGTGTTAATTCATTGATGTGCTCCAGGATGGACTATACAATGTTAATACATTGATGTGCTCCAGGATGTGCTATACAATGTTAATACATTGATGTGCTCAGGATGGACTATACAATGTTAATTCATTGATTTGCTCCAGGCTGGACTATACAATGTTAACACATTGATGTGCTCCAGGATGGACTATACAATGTTAATACATTGATGTGCTCCGGACTGGACTACACAATGTTAATACTTTGATGTGCTCCAGGATGGACTATACAATATCAATACATTGATGTGCTCCAAGCTGGACTATACAATGTTAATACATTGATGTGCTCCGGGCTGGACTATACAATGTTAATACATTACTGTGGTCCAGGCTGGATTATACAGTGTTAATACATTGATGTGCTCCGGACTGGACTATACAATGTTAATTCATTGATTTGCTCCAGGCTGGACTATACAATGTTAATACATTGATGTGCTCCGGATTGGACTACACAATGTTAATACTTTGATGTGCTCCAGGATGGACTATACAATGTCAATACATTGATGTGCTCCAGGCTGAACTATACAATGTTAATTCATTGTTTTACTCCGGACTGGACTATACAATGTTAACACATTGATGTGCTCCAGGCTGGACTATACAATATTAATACATGGATGTGCTCCGGACTGGACTATACAGTGTTAATACATTGATGTGCTCCAGGGTGGACTATACAATGTTAACACATTGATGTACTCCAGGATGGACTATACAATATTAATACATTGATGTGCTCCGGACTGGACTATACAGTGTTAATACATTGATGTGCTCCAGGGTGGACTATACAATGTTAACACATTGATGTGCTCCAGGATTGACTATACAATATTAATACATGGATGTGCTCCGGACTGGACTATACAGTGTTAATACATTGATGTGCTCCAGGGTGGACTATACAATATTAATACACTGATGTGCTC
>NW_025141489.1:0-1248 GCF_004010195.1 Chiloscyllium plagiosum | reverse complement strand
ACAACGGCAGGGGACCTCAGACCCGTGACATGTTCTTCTACCTCACGCTCACTGTTGGGAGGTCTCAGCTCTACCCATAATGCCTCACTACCCAAGACCGCCATAGTGTCCTCCTTTAGCACCTCCTCCTCTTGCTTGATGTGGGAGCTTAGGAACGTGTCTGACGTTCCTGACTCTTACACTTGCAAGAAGTGTGTCCAGCCCGCAGCTGTTATTTGACCGCACGGCGGCTCTGGAGCTGCAGATGTGGAGCATCTGCGATGCTGAGGTGGTCGTGGATAGCACGAGTAGTGAACTGGTCACACCGCAGGTTAGGATTGCTGAGGGAGACAGTGAATGGGTGACCAAAAGGCAGAAAAAGAGCTGGAAGGCAGTGCAGGTATCCCCTGCAGTCATCTCCCTCCAAAACAGGTATACCTTTTGGATACTGTTGAGGGAGATGGCTTACCAGGGGAGGCAGCAGTTGTCAAGATCATGGCACAGTGGCAGGCACTGCTGTTCAGAAGGGCGGGAAAAAAAAGACTCCTTGGGCCATAGTCATAGGGGATTCTATTGTGAGGGGAGTAGATAGGCGGTTCTGTGGCCGAAAACAAGACTTCCAGATGGTTTTTTTCACTCCCAGGTGCTCGGGTCAGGGATGTCACTGATCAGCTGTAGAGCATTCTAAAAGGTGCATACAGGCACTAACGATATAAGTAGAAAGCTAGATGAGGTCCTGAAAGAAGAATTCAGGGAGCTAGGACAGAAGTTAAAGGGGAGGACCTCAAAGATAATAATCTTGGGATTACTACTAGTGCCACGTGCTAGCCAGCGTAGAAATGAAAAAATAGGCAGGGTGAACACGTGGCTTAAGAGATGGTGTAGGAGGGAGGGGTTCAGATTTGTTGGACATTGGGACCGGTTCTGGGGAAGGTGGGACTATTACAAAAGGGACGGTCTACATCTGAATCAGACCGGAACCAATGTCCTTGGGGGAGTTTTTGCTACTGCTGTTGGAAGGTTTTAAACTAATGTGGCAGGGGACTGGGAACCAGAAGAGAAGTAGGCAGTGAGGTGGAGACTAAAGACTGTAAGAATTATGAAGAAAACATTACTAAAGGGAAGAATAGGCAGACAGCAGGTGAGCGTAAAAGAACTGGTGGCCTGAAATGCATCTACTTTAATGCAAGGAGTAGTGTATAAGGCAGATGAACTTAGGGCTTGGATTGGTGCCTAGATCATTATTGCCATCACAGAGACTTGGTTGAA
>NW_025141488.1:0-1248 GCF_004010195.1 Chiloscyllium plagiosum | reverse complement strand
TCTGAACAATTTGTACGTCTCCTCATTTTCTTTGACACGATCTGTGATTTCCCTTGTTAGCCATGGTTAAGCCATGTTCCCAGATTTATGCTTTTCAACATAGGGGTGCACAATCGTTGAGTTTCATCCACATGTTCTACAACTATTTCCCATTGCCTATCCACCATCAAACTCTTAAGTATCCTTGGCCAGTTGATCCCAGCCAATCCATGCCTCATACCATCAAAGTTAGATCTCTTTATTTCAAGAGTCCAGTCTCACATGTAACTATGTCACTCTCTGTCTTAATGAAGAATTCTACCATAGTAAGATCATGCTTCCCCAAAGGATCTCCCATCACAAAGTTGCTAATTAATCCTCTCTCCTTAAACCACACCCAGTCTCGGATGGTTTGCTCTCTCATTGGTTCTCAACACATTAGTCGAGAAAACCATCCCCTATATATTCCAGGAAATCTTCCACCATCCCATTGCTACCAGTTTGATTAGATTGAAATTCCCCATAACTGACACATCCTTATTTCAATACCTGTAATATCCTGTTTGATGCAATCCCCAAATGCACAACTATTGTTTGATGGTTTGTACACAATTCCCACAAACGTCTTTTCTTCACCACTGATTCAGCATCGTCCAGACCAATGACCGTCTTTAGAATTGTGTTAACCTCTTTCTTAACCAACAACCTTCCACTGACCCCCTTTCATTTCGATCGATCTTTCCTGAAGATTGTGGATGTCGAGTTCCAATCCTGTGTCAGCCTAGAGCCTGGTCTCTGTGATCCCAATTACTCGAAATCATTAATAACTGTTAGTGCTGTAAAATCTTCCACCTTATTAAAAACGCTACTATCATTGAGACACAGGGACTTCAGACTTTAAAAATGTATTGCTGGAAAAGCGCAGTAGGTCAGGCAGCATCAAAGGAACAGGAGAATCGACGTTTCTGGCAAAAGCCCTTCTTCAGGCCTTCTTCCTGAAGAAGGTCTTATGCCCAAAACGTCGATTCTCATGGTCCTTTGATGCTGCCTGACCTCCTGCGCTTTTCCAACAACACATTTTAAAGCTCTGATCTCCAGCATCTGCAGTCCTCACTTTCTCCTACAGAGGGATTTCAGCCACGTTTCCTTTTGGACTTCTATTGCCCTTTTAGAGTAATGTTGTAATGTGACCCTTTTTGGATTTTATCTTTTATCGCTCTGCCTTCCATTTTTACTGTTCCCCTACTGCCTTTGGTTTATGTTACCGTG
>NW_025141487.1:0-1248 GCF_004010195.1 Chiloscyllium plagiosum | reverse complement strand
TGTTGTTTTGGCGCCAGCATCCTTTCTCAACATTGACTATACTGGGACAGAAAGAGATGATAAAAGACATGGATGGCGACGACTGGAATGAAAAGACATCAGGAAGAATGGACAGCGTTTACTTGGAAACAGAAAAATGGAAAGGAAGCCAACGATGTAGTGGGGGAGAATGCCATTTGAAAAGACAAAGCGGGGTTTCATGGGGTGGTGGAAAAGACGAATAGATCATGTGGCGTGAAACCAGGTAAAACTGAGTTGTGTCCGTATAGAAGGTTTCTAGGCGATGTGAACTTGGTGAGTGTAAACAGGAGGGAAATTCCCTCATTCGGATGGATCTAAATCTCGAGTATAGAACTTGAAAACCAGCGATGAATGATAAAGAGAAGTTTGGAGCTCGCATTCTTTTTCTTTCTACAGCTATTGAATTCGAAAATGATTACTTTTTCTCAGCAAAAATTATTCAGAAGCTTATTCTAAAACATTTGTAAAGACGCGTGCAGACACACAAGGAGTGAATTTCACCGGGACAGGGAGTCTGGGCGGCCAGAATGGGTACAAAAGGTGCACACTCTCTAATTGGTTAACGTTAATTGGAAAGAAACCTCATAACTCCTGCAACTGAGCACGACTAAGTGTAGAATGAGCTGATTGTGAGGAAAGGTTGAGCAACTTGTTCTACGTGAACTTCTATGAATTGTAAAAGAACTGAGCAGTTTGTGTTAGCTCAGCATTGCCATTCTTTTCATCTCCAGTGAAATTCTTCTCCTGAAATCAGACGCTTCCAGCAGTCTGGCGATTACAACGGAAAAGCAAAGTTCTCAGGAGGAAAGCCAAAAGGTGTGAACAAAATCAACAGCTCTTGTCCATCTCTGTATAGAAAGGAAAGTTAACGTTTCGAGTCCAATGATCCATCTTCGGAAATGATGGGAAGGGCGGGTGGACGAAGAACGTGGAAGAGGGCGGACGGTTTCTAAAATGATTGAACTCGATGATGGGTCCTAATGTTTGCATGATCTGTCGGTAGAAAATGAGTTGCCGGTTTTCCAGCTTGTGTTGTGTCTTGAAGAGCACAGCAGCAGACCAGAAACTGAAATGATTGCATGGGAACACAGTGTCTAGATTATGGTGGTGCTGGAAAAGCACAGCAGTTCAAGCAGCATCCGAGGAGCAGTAAAATCGACGTTTCGGGCAACAGCCCTTCATCAGGAATACAGACAGAGACCCAGAAGGGTGGGAACACACTGTAAT
>NW_025141486.1:0-1248 GCF_004010195.1 Chiloscyllium plagiosum | reverse complement strand
TTCCTTCGGGAAGATGTTCAAATTTCACAGTTTGTATCTACCACCTCGTTCATTCTATACTGTGCCCTTTTTAGGTGCTGTTTACTTAAAACCCTACCCGATCCAATCTCTCCCTCGTCTCTGATACATTACCCAAGTGTGAGATCTCTGACTTTAGTTATGTCAATAGCTCTCGAATTAATTCCGAAGGTCCTCTCACTTCATGTCCGAATACTAAATCAAATGGAGTAAACTGAATAGGTTCATTTTGGGCATCTCTCATGGTCAACAATATGAATTGGATACAATTTACCTAATCATTCGGGTAATTTGTCAGTACGCTCTTAACGTGGTTTTCAGGGTCTGATGCCTCCTTTTTAAAGCTC
Source organism: Chiloscyllium plagiosum (assembly GCF_004010195.1). Taxonomy (NCBI): domain Eukaryota; kingdom Metazoa; phylum Chordata; class Chondrichthyes; order Orectolobiformes; family Hemiscylliidae; genus Chiloscyllium; species Chiloscyllium plagiosum. The sequence continues at coordinate 883 of NW_025141486.1, read as the reverse complement.
CCTGGGATTCAGGACGTAACACAATTGATTTAAAGTGTTGTAGGCCTAATCTATCCATGATTTCTTGAACAGCCGATCAGTAAAATTTGACCCTTCGTCTGATTGGATTTCTCTGGGTCGTCCATCCCCCGTGAAGGTAGCTATTAACTCCTCTACCATCCTTTCTGCTTCAGAAATCTGGTAGACCCCACCATTTTGATTATCAACTACTGGCTCCCACTTTTAGTTCTCGGGAGGGATCTACTCAGTTAATTAAAACGCTCATCAAAGATTCTTCCAATGTGGGAATTGGCAACAAAGGTGCTGATTTTACTACTGCCTGTGGATTACATACCGGTTGGCATATCTGACATGCATGGCAAAAAGTTAACCACATCCTTGTGCACTCCAGGCCAATATTTTTGTCCCTGAACAGGAGTCTTCCTTACACCTAGGAAACATCCTAATTGTAGTTCATGAGCTACCCGTAACACTTGTTGTCTCTGTGTTACCAGCAACACAAACTAGTGCACTTCTGCCCATATCTCCTCTGTACTAACTTTCTGTGGTCTCGATTTCGTCTTAGGGTTCTGTCAATAAGATAATACCCCTCAGGAATTTTTTCTGCCTCCCTTTCTGAGTATGCATCAACATACATATTTTTATTGTCTCCTCTTTCTGTTGTATTTCCATGAGTCTTTCAGGATTGAGCACTTCTGCCTGACCCTCTGTCTGTTCAGATTTTTATTGCACCATCAGTTCAAACAAGGTGTGCGTTGTCTGAACAACAAATTCTTCATTATTCTCTTTAGTTTCTGCTTCGTTCTGTTACTACACAGTCTGGGAAAATTCGAGATCATTTTTCTTTGTACTCAGTTACCTGTCTTGCTGGGGCTTCTCCACA
>NW_025141485.1:0-1248 GCF_004010195.1 Chiloscyllium plagiosum | reverse complement strand
CTCCCCTCCCCATTGCTCCTCATGTGCCACGTAGTTGCCCAGACACTCCACTTGTCTCAATCACCTTGAAGCATTTTGACATCCTGCTCACCCACTTACAATCTGATACTGTTTAGTGCCATCTGCAAACTTGAAAATATTGTATTTTATCCACTCAATCATATATATGATGTGTATCGGGAATTGCTGGGGCCCAAACCCCAACCCTTGTTATATCCTCCAAGCCTTCCATTCAAAAAAATACATTGTTTTATTTCTACTCACTGCTTCCTGACAGCTCTCCCATTCTAAAGCCATATTAGTCCCAGACCCATAGGATTTGAATTTCCATAATAGGATTTACCAAAAATGTTTCTGAAAATGCACATATTTCATTGATTGCTTCTCCATAATTATGCTAAAGGCACTTCCTCAAATATGATTCCCATTTGATCAATCTCTGTTAACTTTGTCTGTGTTCATTACTTTCAGTTCCAATACTTCCTCGAAAACTGTTTAGTTCCTAATTTCATTTTATTCCCTTTTTCTCAACAGACTGATGTTCACTAGTTTTGATGGGAAGTTTTCTTTTTGTTTCGTTTTCTTATGTGAAGACATAACTGAAGTATTTGGTCCACAGTTCTGCCTTTTCCCTGTCCTCAATTCTCTGGTATCAGACTGTAAGAAAGCTGCACCTTTTTTTTTCCCGTAATTTTGCCATTGACATACTTTCAGAAGATATTACAAGTTCAATCTTAAAACCCTTGTTAATATACTCTTCAGAAACCGATCAATTCCTACCTTAAGCTACTCAATGATTGACCTTCCACAGCCATACAAACACAGAAGCACAGACTTTGACCCATCAACAATACAGCACGGTCTACATTAGCCCCACTTTCCGACGCAAAACTGTAGCCGTGAATCTTATGGCATTTCAAGTTCACAACCGTGTATTTTCTAATGGTTGTGAAGTTACCATGACAATTCTTCTCTCAGGAAGTGCATTCCCGACCCCAGCACCCTCTGAGTGAAAAACAATCCTCCATTCCTCTCCACATCTCAAATCCTTCACTTTAAAATGTGTTCCATTGTTCTTGGCCCTTTGACTAAAAGGAACAGCTGCTATCTATCCATTCTGCCCATGTCCCTCGGAATCCTATCCTTCTGAATCACGGCCCCCTCAGCCTTCGGTGCTCCAAACTAAACAGTCCGAGCTTATCCAGCCTCTCTCAACAGCTTATATGCTCCATCTCAGCGAACATCCTG
>NW_025141484.1:0-1248 GCF_004010195.1 Chiloscyllium plagiosum | reverse complement strand
TTGAGTAACAGTGAAAATATAAAGTCTCGAAAAACTGTGAGTGTATTTAAATGAAAACTTGCTGTGTAACAAACTGAGAATTTATGAAGGATTACGTTATACTTTCGTATGGATTGGTTCGAGGTGTGGAGCTTAATTGGCAGCACGTTACCTTCGGGAATGACGAGATAATATTCATACCTAGTATGAAACTACTACAGATGAATCGAAATCAGCCAGTCAAATTGATATATACTATGAGATGGATATATGCCTTGAACGTAATGCAGATCCTTCCCCGATTAGGGAACCTGAAAGTCATATGCTTCCTGAAATTAAGGAAAAGCCTGAATCGAATCCAAAACCTGAAACTGAAACAGATATAAATATATTACTGATCCTGACGCAATTAAATTAGCTGAACTTGATACATTACTGAATCGAATAACAACTGTAACTTACAACGTAAGTGGCACAGGTCTTGAAACGAATACACAACCTAAAACAGAAACTAATGCAAAGCTTGAAAGTGATGTAAACCCTGCAATAAACATTCCAAAAGCAAGTCAGACCTTGTATAGAGAACAGATTGTGAAACTGACATGGTCCCTGATTCACATTTAGACGTTGTACCTGATACAGACTCTGAAACTAATGCACATATTAAATCTTATACGCTTCCAAATGCAGATTCTGATACTCATACAGTCCTGAAATGAATGCGTCCCTGAAACTGATGCAGGTACAGAAAATAACGTGGATCCTGTAAAAATCCTACTGATCCTGAAACTGATCCAGACTCAGAAATAATAGCGCTTTAAAATTGATACAAAGCCAAAAGATAATGCAAGCTTTTCAACTAAAGTACAACTTGCACAAATGTTGAGTGTGAAAATGACAACGACCCGAAACCAGAGACATGTGCAGAAACTTAAAGAATCTGTATCGAGGAGAAAGTGAGGACTGCAGATGCTGGAGATCAGAGCTGAAAATGTGTTGCTGGAAAACCGCAGCAGGTTGGATGCTGCCTGACCTGCTGCGCTTTTCCAGCAACACACTTACAGAATCAGTATCAACCCTGCTTCGGGGACAGAGCCTGAAATTTATACCATACTTAAATTAATATATAACCGGGTAATAACATATTTCCTAAAAATTATAAAGACCTTAAACGGGAAGCGCCCTCTTACACTATTTTGCAACTCGACACGAATAGTACTATTATGCTTATTCAGCCGCTATCACCATTTGAGAACCTCATTGGACTTG
>NW_025141483.1:0-1248 GCF_004010195.1 Chiloscyllium plagiosum | reverse complement strand
AACGTCCCTGTACCTCGAGGTCATACTGTTCTATAATGCTAACCAAGGCCCTAAAGTTGAGTGATCAAGTTCTGTCCTTGTTTGTTGTAACCAAAATAGATTACCTCGCCTTTATGCAAATTGAACTCCACCTACAACCTTTCAACCCATTCACCCATTTCATCAATATCCCTTTGCAGTGTTAGAAAACGTCCTTGACTGCACATTATAACATCCTGCTGTCTTGCCACACATCACACATGCCTCTCAATGGTAGAAATTTCTCTGCTCGTGGTACCGATTTTTTTTTCCCAGCTTCCCACAATATCCTGAGATACCCGTGATCAGGAACTGGGAATTTATCGACCTTTATGTTTTAAAAAAACACCACCACCTGTTCTAAATGTGGACTCTTTTCAAGACTTATAGGTTTATAGCATTGAAACAGACCATTCGGTCCAACTCGTTTATGCTGATCAGATAACCTAGATAAATCTAGTCCTATCTGCCAGTCTTTGGCCAACATCCCTCTAAACCCTTACGTTGCACATACGAATTCAGATGCATTTTAAATGTTGTAAGTCCCATCTGGTTCCTCTTCTAATTCATTCCACACACACATCACCCTGAGCATGAAAAAGTTGTCGCTTTGGTCCCTTTTAAATCTTTCTACTCACGCCTTAAAAGTATGACGTCTAGTTGTGGACTCCAGAATACCCATGAAAAGACATTGAGTATTTACCTTATACATATCACTCATATTTACCTAAACCTCTCTCAGGTCAACCCTCAACCTTCGATGCTTCAGGGAAAACAGCCCCAGCCTGTTCAACAACTCCCTAAATCTCAACCCTGGAAACATTTTGTAAATCTCTTCTGAGCCCTTCCAACTTTCATAACATTCTTCCTGTATCGGGGAGACCAGAATTGCAAATACTTTTCCAACAGTAGCCTAATGTATCACACTTTAGTTCTCTCAGTTCCCCAGTCTTTGTCAACAATACGCTCTGAAGGGAAAAAAAAAATCAATTAGGATCTTCATCATCTCCTGCTGTTCCACACATCGATGGTGTCGTTGCTCTTTCAGTACGCCTTTTCCCCCCTCATTACTGGTTTGCCGCTAATATATTCGTATAAACTCTTTTTACTCCTGAACCTTCTCGGCCAAAGCTATTTCATTTCCTCCTCTGGCATTTCTGATTTCCATCCAAAGTGTATTCCTGCAACCCCGATGCTCCTGAATGGATTCATTTTATACCTGACATGTGC
>NW_025141482.1:0-1248 GCF_004010195.1 Chiloscyllium plagiosum | reverse complement strand
CTTCCCCGTATTTTTAAGCTGTGTCCTCTGGTACGGTACTTGCCCATCAACGGAAACATGTTTCCTGCCTCCAGAGTGTCCAATCCTTTAATAATCTTATATGTTTCAATCAGATCCCCTCTCAGTCTTCTAAACTCAAGGGTATACAAGCCCAATTACTCCAGTCTTTCAGCGGAAGATAGTCCCGCCATTCCAGGAATTGACCTCGAGAAATTATGCTGCACTCCCTCAATAGCAGAATGTCTCTCCTCAAATTTGGAGACCGGAACTGCACACAGTACTCCAAGTGTGGTCTCACCAGGGCCCTGTACAGCTGCAGAAAACCTCTTTGCTTCTATACTCAATCACCCTTGTTATGAAGGCCAGCATGCTATTAGCCTTCTTCACTACCTGCTGTACCTGCATGCTCACCTTCATTGACTGGTGTACAAGAACACCCAGATCTCTTTGTACTGCCCCTTTACCTAAATTGATTCCATTTAGGTAGCAATCTGCCTTCCTGTTCTTGCCACCAAAGTGCATAACCATATATTTATACACATTAAACTGCACTTGCCATGAATCTGACCACTCAACTAACCTGTCCAGGTCACGCTGCAATCTCCTAACATCCTCCTCACATTTCATAGAACATAGAACATAGAACATAGACAAATACAGCGCAGTACAGGCCCTTTGGCCCTCGATGTTGCGCCGATCCAAGCCCACCTAACCTACACTAGCCCACTATCCTCCAAATGCCTATCCATTGCCCGTTTAAATGCCCATAAAGAGGGAGAGTCCACCACTACTACTGGCAGGGCATTCCATGAACTCACGACTCGCTGTGTAAAGAATCTACCCCTAACATCTGTCCTATACCTACGCCCCTTAATTTAAAGCTATGCCTCCTTGTAATAGCTCACTCCATATGTGGAAAAAGGTTCTCATGGTCAACCATATCTAAACCCCTAATCATCTTGTATACCTCTATCAAGTCACCCCTAAACCTTCTTTTCTCCATTGAAAACAGCCCCAAGTGCCTCAGCCTTTCCTCATACGATCTTCCTACCATACCAGGCAACATCCTGGTAACCCTCTCTACACCCGTTCCAGTGCCTCCACATCCTTCCTATATATGGCGACCAAAACTGCACACAATACTCCAGATGTGGCCGCACCAGTGTCTTATAAAATTGCAACATGACCTCAGGACTCAATTCCTCTACCAATATAAGTCAGTACGCCATATGCCTTCTTCACCGCACT
>NW_025141481.1:0-1248 GCF_004010195.1 Chiloscyllium plagiosum | reverse complement strand
TATATCTCTGGTGGTGGAGTCTGTCTGTACGTGATGGAAATGGTGGAGGATGATGCATTGTATCCAGAGATTGGTGAGGTGGAAGGTGAGCACAAGGGGGTTTCTGTCCTTGTTGCGGTTGGAGAGGTGGAGTTCAAGGGCACAGGTGCGGGAAGTGGAGGAGTTGTACCGGAGTGCATTGTTGACATTCTGGGAGGGAAAATTATGGTCCTTGAAGTAGGAGGTCATCTGGAATGTTCTGGAGTGGAATTGATTCTTCTTGGAGCAGATGCGCTGGAGGCAGAGAAATGGGGACTGATGGGTTGCAGTTTTACAGGAGGCGGGGTGGGAGTTGGTGGGCTTGAAGAGGATGCCCGCTTTGAGTCAGTCACAGGATATGGACATGGAGAGGTCCAGGAAGTGGAGGAAAGCATCTGAGTTAGGTGTATTTGGAAGCAATGGCTTTTGTATGGCTTTTGATACAGACAGACTCTCACCTCACACCTTTGCAACGAGAAACAGCAGGTTGAGCTGCTGCAGGTATTTGTGGATTGTCAGTGCAGTGTGTTTGATTGGAGCTATGCCTTCACAAGATAGGGTTGTGTTTGGGCAGGTTGACAGGCTGTACCAGACTGAGATCTGGTCAATCTTCTTTTTTATTCAGAGTAAAGCTACTACGAGGCCTGGGATTTGTAACTAGGACCCAGACTGGGGCAGCAGAGAGTCAGATAACTGCAAGTTCACAGAGAGTGGAATGCTGGAGAGCACTTGTGGATGCTCCCTCCTTACCTTACAAGGGAATGGATGAGGTTGGTGATGGTTCATGGGATGGGGACGTCGTCTGGCGAGGCCAGAGGGTGTTACCCGTGCCTAATTGCCCCTTGAACTGAATGGCTTGCTGGCGACATAGAGCTATGTAGACTCAGACTCTATGAGTTACTCTCTCTCTCTGCATCTCTTTCTCTCTGTGGATCTGTGTTTTTGCAGTGTTTGGGAAAAAGCCAATTGCCCCCACAGGAGTAGCCGATGCCACGCGCTCGACGCCCGGCTAGCTCAGTCGGTAGAGCATGAGACTCTTAATTTCAGGGTCGTGGGTTCGAGCCCCACGCTGGGCGGTGTGTTTTACTGTTAACTCGCACCTCTCGTTTCGCGCAACCGCGCTCTCCCATTTGGATGCGCCTTGATCTATTACTGGTCCGAGTCAATCAGGAGGTTCAATACTCCCGGGGGTCCTGTTGAAGGGCTTCTGCCCGAAACGTCGACTCTCCT
>NW_025141480.1:0-1248 GCF_004010195.1 Chiloscyllium plagiosum | reverse complement strand
ATAAAGCACATCAAACGACTTTTTCACTCTCCTGAAGCTGCGCCTCTCTTTCAAGGATCTATGAACCTGCACTCGAAGATGTCTTTGTTCAGCTACACTGTCGAGGAACTTTTCATTAAGTGTAGACATCCTCCGAAGATTTGCTTTCTCAAAATACACCACCTCAAATTCATCTAAATTAAACTCCATCTGCCACTCAGCGCATTGGCTCATCTGATCAAGAACCTGTCGTAATCCGAGGTAAACTTCTTTGCTTCCAATATTGGTGTCATCTGCAAACTTACGAACTATACCTCTGAAGGCGCACATTCAAATCATTTGTATAAATAACGAGAAGTATTGCACTCAGCATCTATCCGTGTTGCACTCCACTGTTTACAGGCTTCAGATTTGAAGAACAATCCTCCAATAATACCCTCTGTTTTCCACGTTTGAGCCAGTTTTGTATCCAACTAGCTAGCTTTTCCAATATTTCATGACATCTAACAGTGCTAACCTGTCTCCATGGGAAACCATGTCGAACGTCTTAATAAAGTCCAGAAAGACCACATCTACCGCTCTGCCCTCATTTATCCTTTTGGCTACTGTTTCAAAAAACACAACCAAGTTTATGAGACATGATTTTCCATGCACAAAGCCATGTCAGCTATCCCTAATCAGTCCTTGCCTTTCCAAATTCCTGAACATCCTGTCTCTCAGGATTCCCTCCAACAACTTGCCCACTAGCGACTTCAGACTCACTGGTTCATAGTTCCCTGGCTTGTCCTCACCACATTTCCTAAATAGTGTCACTACGTTAGCAAATCTCCAGTCTTCTGGCACCTCACCTGTGACTATTGATGATACAAATATCTCAGCAAGAGGCTCACCAATCATTTTCCTAGCATCCCACTTTGGGCATCCCGCCAAAGGCACTGTTTCAAACATCCAGATGGTATGGAACAGGAGGTACCTCAAAATATATTAAACAATGCAGATGTGCTTAGGAGTGGGATCGGTCCGTAAGATACCTATTCAGGAGCAAAGACCACAGTTGAAATGTTTGTTACAGCAGTGTGTGAAGATATGCAAGAATAAGATTGCGAGAACTAAAGCACTTGTGCAGGAGGTCGATATAGGGAATGCTGTCCGGCAAAATAACATCCCTATCGGCTTAATCCTTTCAAAGCCAGACAGGTCCAGAAGAAAGTGGAGGCGATTTTCAATGAGGATACAATCGAACTGAGCCAGAAAGGCAAATATCACTAT
>NW_025141479.1:0-1248 GCF_004010195.1 Chiloscyllium plagiosum | reverse complement strand
ACGGAGAAATAGATGGTGACATCTTGAAAAATGTCCATATTACAGAGGAAAAACTGCTGGATGTCTTGAAATGCATAAAGGTGGAAAAAATCTCCAGGACCTGATAGATCAGGTGAACCTTGAAAGGGTTCAGAAAAGATTTACAAGGATGTTGCCAAGATTGGAGGGTTTGAGCTATAGCTGGAGGTTGAACAAGCTGGGGCTGTTTTCCCCTGGAACGTTGGAGACTTATAGAGGTTTATAAAATCATGAGGGGCATAGATAGGGTAAGTAGACAAGGTCTTGTCCCTGTCGTGGTGAAGTCCAGAACGAGAGGGCATAGGTTTCGGTTGGGAAGTGAAAAAATATGAAAGAGATGTTAGGGGCAACGTTTTCACTCAGAGGGTTGTACGTGTGTGGAATGAGCTGCCAGAGGAAGTGGTGGTGGTTAGTACAATTGCAACATTTAGATGGCGTCTGGATGGGTATATGAAGAGAAAGTGGTTAGAGGGATATGGGCTGAGTGCTGGCAGGTGGGACTTGATTGGGTTGGGATATCTGGTTGGCATGGACAAGTTGGACCGAAGGGTTTTTTCCATGCTGTACATCTCTTTGTCCCTGTGATTGTAATTTAGAAATGACAATAATTTAACATGCACTATCAAATAAATAAAACATTTATATCATTAAATTGTAGCATACAATAAGTTAAAAACTTGCTATTTTTACAATGAATGAAAAAGAACAAAGAACATTCCAACACAGGAACAGATCCTTCGGCCCTCCTAACCTGTGCTGATCCAGATCCTCCTATTTTCTAAAAATGCCACCTATTTTCGAAGGGTCTGTATCCCTCTGCTCCCTGCCCATTCATGTTTCTGTCTAAATACATCTTAGATAACGCTATCGTTCCTGCTTCTACCACCTTTGCTGGCCACATGTTCCAGGCTGCCACCGCCCTATGTGTAAAGAACTTCCCACATATATCTGCCCTAAACCTTTCCCCTCTCACTTTAAACTCATGACCCCGAGTAATTGAGTTCCACAATCTGTGGAAAAGCTTCTTGCTATCCACCCTGTGTATATCTGTTTTGATTTTGTAGACCTCAACCTTCGTCTTTGTAATGAAAATAGTCATAATTTACTCAATCTTTCTTCATAACCTGCATCGTGCATCCCAGGCAATATCCTGGTGAACCTTCTCTGTACCCTATTAAAAGCATCCACATCCTTTTTTTAATGTGGTGACCGGAACTATATGCAGTATTC
>NW_025141478.1:0-1248 GCF_004010195.1 Chiloscyllium plagiosum | reverse complement strand
GTAAAATCTTTGGCGGGTAGGATCAAGGATAACTCCAAGGCCTTTTATGTGTATGTGAGAAACAGGAGAATGACGAGAACGAGGGTAGGTCCGATCAAGGACAGTAGTGGGAGACTGTGTATTGAGTCGGAAGAGATAGGAGAGGTCTTGAATGAGTACTTTTCTTCAGTATTTACAAATGAGAGGGACCGTATTGTTGAAGAGAGTATGAAACGGACTGGTAAGCTAGTTAGGAGATACTTGTTAGGAAGGAAGATGTGTTGGGCATTTTGAAAAACTTGAGGATAGACAAGTCCCCCAGGCCTGACGGGATATATCCAAGGATTATGTGGGAAGTAGGAGAGGAAATTGCAGAACCGTTGGCAATGATCTTTTTGTCTTCACTGTCAATGGGGGTAGTGCCAGGGGACTGGAGAGTGGCGAATGTGCCCCTATTCAAAAAAGGGAATAGGGATAACCCCGGGAATTACAGGCCAGTTAGTCTTACTTTGGTGGTAGGCAAAGTAATGGAAAGGGTACTGAGGGATAGGATTTATGAGTGTCTGGAAAGACATTGCTTGATTAGAGACAGGCAGCACGGATTTGTGAGGGGTAGATCTTGCCTTACAAGTCTTATTGAATTCTTTGAGGAGGTGACCAAGCATGTGGATGGGTAGAGCAGTGGATGTAGTGTACATGGATTTTAGTAAGGCATTTAATAAAGTTCCCCATGGTAGGCATATGCGGAAAGTCAGGAGGCATGGGATAGTGGGAAGTTTGGCCAGTTGGATAGAGAACTGGCTAATCGGTCAAAGTCAGAGAGTGGTGGTAGATGGTAAATATTCAGCATGGAGCCCAGTTACAAGTGGAGTTCCACAGGGATTAGTTCTGGGTCCTTTGCTGTTTGTAATTTTTATTAATGGCTTGTAAGAGGGAGTCAAAGGGTGGGTCAGTAAATTTGCAGACTATACGAAGATTGGTGGAGTTGTGGATAGTGAGGAGGGCTGTTGTCGGCTGCAAAGGGACTTAGATATGATGCAGAGCTGGGCTGAGGAGTGGCAGATGGAGTTCAACCCTGTCAAGTGTGAGGTTGTCCATTTTGGAAGGACAAATAAGAATGCAGAATACAGGGTTAACGGTAGGGTTCTTAGTAAGGTGGAGGAGCAGAGGGATCTTGGGATCTATGTTCAGAGATCTTTGAAAGTTGCCACTCAGGTGGATAGAGCTTGTAAGAAAGCGTATGGTGTATTAGCGTTCATTAGCAGAGGA
>NW_025141477.1:0-1248 GCF_004010195.1 Chiloscyllium plagiosum | reverse complement strand
TATGGCCTCACCTCTTGTTGGCCTGTCTACATGCATCCAGGCAGAATGCTCTCAATTGCGCACCTATAAAAGTTCGCAAATGTATTAGCAGTGGTACTTCAATTTATCATCGATTTTGTTTTAAATTTCCACCACCACTCGCGAGATGCTATCATCAGACATATATCCCTCTCCCGTCCCTGTCCATCATCCACAGTGACCACTCCCTACATTAAACCCTTTTGCAATCTGTCTTCACTCCCAATACCTGAACCAAGTCCCCCCATGGAGTCTTCCCCCTGCAACTCTGCTTTTCTGACGTAAAAGGAACGTAAAAGTCCGAGCAGGCGTCGGGTTCCTGCCCTTCAAGCTTGCTCCGCTGTTCAATCATATCATTGCTGATCTTACAAAGGACTCAAATCCGCTTACGCGCCCTCTCACTGTATCCCTTGTTTCATTTATTATTCAAAAGAAGTATCGCTCTTAGCTTTAAAAACTTTTATTGAACTAGCGTCAACTTCTTCGCTGGGCAAGGTATTCCATATATTAACATCCGTCTGCGTGAAGAAGGTCCTTCTGAACTCAGGCTAAGTTTGCTCTCTCTAATCCTGAGGCTATGCTCTATTGTTCGAGTTTCACCCGAATGTGGAAGCATCCTTTCTAATTCTATCTAATCTATTCCGTTCAAAGTTTTATGTTTCAGTAAGATTGATCCCTCATTTTTCTTAATTCCAAAGAAAATAATCCTAATCTACGCAGTCTCTCTTTATAGGCCAACCCTCAAATTCTGAATCAATCTAGCGAACCTCCTCTGCACCTCTCCTGACACCATCCCCCCCAACCCCCGCCACCCAAGTGCCACTGCCATCCATTCTCAAGGACGGGAACCAAAAATGCACACAGTACACCAAGGATAGCCTCACCAGCACCTTGTACAGCTGAAACATAACATCTCTGCTTGAACCTTCATGAACCTACGTTGGTGCATTTCAACTTCAATCTCGATGCCCTGCTTATTCTTCCTTGATAATAGACTCTAGCATCTTCCCCACTGCAAAACATAAGCGAACAGATCAATAATTCCCAATCTTTTAACCATCTCCCTTTTTCAGCACTGGTGTCACACGAGCTGTTTTCCAACTTGCACGGACGGCCACGCAATCTGGTGAATTTGAAAATTGCCACTAGAGCACTTCCTGTTTCACCCGCAATCTCCTTTAATACCCTGAGGTGCATTCACTCACAGCCAGGAGACTTGTCGATCCTCAG
>NW_025141476.1:0-1248 GCF_004010195.1 Chiloscyllium plagiosum | reverse complement strand
CCCTCAATCTCACAACTGTCTGAATATAACACCCTCAATCTCCCAACAGCCTGAATATAAAAACCCCAATGTCCCAACAGTCTGAATATATCACCATCAATCTCCCAACAGTCTCAATATAACACCCTCAATCTCCCAACTGTCTGAATATAACAACACAAATCTCCCAACAGACTGAATATACCACCCTCAATCTCCCAACTGTCTTAATATAAGAACCCCAATCTCCCAACAGTGTGAATATATCATCCTCAACCTCCCAACAGTCAGAATATAACAAACTCAATCTCTCAACTGTCTGAAAATAACACCATCAATCTCCCAACAGTCTGAATGTAACACCCTCACTCTTCCAACTCTCTGAATATAACAACCTCAATCTCCCAAAAGTCCGAATATACCACCCTCAATCTCCCAACAGTCTGAATATACCACCCTCAATCTCCCAACAGTCTGAATATAACACTCTCAATCTCCCAACAATCTGAATATAACAACCCCAATCTCCCAACAGTCTGAATATAACCACCCCAATCGCCCAACTGTCTGAATATAACACCATCAATCTCCTAACTGTCTGAATATAACAACGCTAATCTCACAACAGTCTGAATATTACACGGTCAATCTCCCAACAGTCTAAATACAGCAACCCCAATCTCCCAACAGTCTGAAAATAACAACCTCAATCTCCCAACACTCTGAATATAACACCCTCAATCTCCCAACTGTCTGAATATATCACCATCAATCTTCCAACTGTCTGAATATAACAACCCCAATTTCCCACAATCTGAATATACCACAATCAATCACCCAACTGGCTGAATATACCACATTCAATCTCCCAACTCTCTGAATATAACAACCCCAATCTCTCAACAGTCTGAATATATCACCATCAATCGCCCAACAGTCTCAATATACCACCATTAATCTCCCAACTGTCCGAATATAACAACCCCAATCTCCCAACAGTCTAAATATAACATCGTCAAACTCCCAACTGTCTGAATATAACAACCCCAATCTCCCAACAGTCTGAATATATCACCATCAATCACCCAACACTCTCAATATAACACCATTGATCTCCCAACTATCTGAATATACCAACCCCAATCTCCCAACTGTCTGAAATTTACACCATCAATCTCCCAACAGTCTGAATATACCAGCCTCAATCTCCCAACAGTCTGAATATAACACCCTCAATCTCTCAACTGTCTGAATATAACAACCCCAATC
>NW_025141475.1:0-1248 GCF_004010195.1 Chiloscyllium plagiosum | reverse complement strand
CATGGTTTCACGAGCAGTTGTATTGGTGTGGATGAACATGGTCTCAGGAGCAGTTCTATTGGTGTGGGTGGACATGGTTTCAGGAGCAGTTATATTGATGTGGGTGGACATGGTTTCACGAGCAGTTGTATTGGTGTGGGTGGACATGGTTTCAGGAGAAGTTGTATTGGTGTGGATGGTCATGGTTTCAGGAGCAGTTGTATTGGTGTGGATGGTCATGGTTTCAGGAGTAGTTTTATTGGTGTGGATGGACATGGTTTCAGGAGCAGTTGCATTGATGTGGGTGGACATGGTTTCATGAGCATTTGTATTGGTGTGTAAGGACCTGATTTCAGCAGCTGTTGTATTAGTCTGGGTGACCATGGTTTCAGGAGCAGTTCTATTGGTGTAGATGGACATGGTTTCAGGAGCAGTTGTATTGATGTGGGTGGGCATGATTTCAGGAGCAGTTGTATTGGTGTGAGTGGACATGGTTTCAGGAGCAGTTACATTGGTGTGGATTAACATGGTTTCAGGGGCAGTTGTATTGGTGTGGATGGACATGGTTTCAGGAGCAGTTGTATTGATGTGGGTGGACATGGTTTCAGGAGCAGTAGTATTGGTGTGTGAGGACATAGTTTCAGGACCTGTTTTATTGGTCTGGGTGGGTGTGTTCTCAGGAGCAGTTGTATTGGTGTGGATGGACATCGTTTCAGGGGCAGTTGCATTGGTCTGGGTGGACATGGTTTCAGGAGCAGTTGCATTGATGTTGGTGGACATGGTCTGAGGAGCAGTTGTACTAGTGTGGGCGGACATGGTTTCAGGAACAGTTATATTGTTCTGGGTGGACATGGTTTCTGGAGCAGTTGCATTAGTGTGAATGGACATGGTTTCAGGAGAAGTTGTATTGGTGTGGGTGGACATGGTTTCAGGAACAATTGCATTGGTGTGGATGGACATGGTTTCAGGAGCAGTTGTGTTGGTGTGGATGGTCATAGCTTCAGGAATAATTGTATTGGTGGGGATGGATCTGATTTTAGGAGCTGTTGAATCTATGCGGGTCGGTACAGTTATAATGTTCTGGGTGGACATGGTTTCAGGAGCAGTTTGATTGGTGTATATGGACTGGAATTCAGAAGCTGTTGTATTGGTCTGGGTGAATATGGTTTCAGGAGCAGTTCTATTGGTGTGGATGGAAATGGTTTCAGGAGTTGTATTGGTGTGGATGGTCTTGGTTTCGGAAATATTTGTATTGGTGGGGATGGATCT
>NW_025141474.1:0-1248 GCF_004010195.1 Chiloscyllium plagiosum | reverse complement strand
AGCCTTTACTTATTGTTTAGTTACTGCTTTAAATGATTGGAGGAATTTGTTTGAGCCGACGGGAGTGTTTTAGGGGCTGGGAGGTTTGGCATCAGATTCCCAACATCAGGAAGCCTGCCCCCAATTAAACACAAGAATCTCCCAGTACTAATGTATTAATGAGCCATTTGTCATCAAAAGTCCCTGAGCCCAGCAGAATTAAACTGTGGCTCTAGGGTTTGATGGGAGTCATATGACATGATAAAGTGTGTCTGTAGCTTTAAGGGGAGGGAGCTATCATTGCTATCATTGCCTGCATTGAGCAGCTCCCTAATTTCCCCAATGCTTGGGCCAAAACTACTGATATAACACCTTCCAAATGCTCCTTGGGGTCAGTGTGGGTTTGTTGCATTGAATGGCATGTTTCCACACTGTGGGGAATCTATGAATATAAAAGGTATCTGGATGGGTATATAAATAAGACGGGATTAGAGGGATGTGGGCCAAGTGCTGGTAAATGGGACTAGATTAGGTTAGGATATCTGGTTGGCATAGATGAGTTGGACTGAATGGTCTGTTTCCATGCTGTACATCTCTCTGACGTGATCAATGTGCAAGGTCATGTGGATTAGCATGGTAAATGCAGAGTGATAGGGAGTGGGTGGGTCTGGATTGAATGCTGTTTGGAGGGTTTGTATTGTGTGGATACGATGGATGGAAGAGCCTCCTTCCATACTGTAAGGATTGTATGAAGCTCCCCACCAAACCACTCACCACTTTACCTTGGAAAGTAATCACGATTCCTTCAAGTGCTGCTGGGTGAAAATCCTAGCATTCCCACCTTTATGGAGTTGTTGATGTACCTACACCCCATGGACTGTGGGAGAGGAACGATTGGTGTTCCAATCCTGTCCAGATTTTTTTTTAACAGCACGCACTACACCATGTACTGTGTGCTCTGCTGATCCATGTCAAACGGGGGGTGACACAGGGGAGCACTTGTGTGCTTTAAGCTTTTCAACAATCTGAGCTCTGCTTTTCAACACAAGTGCCTCAGATCTACACCTAGTTTAACAACTCAAGATCCATTTGTTTCAGATGACCACACACAGGCCAGGCTGAAATTTGTGTGATGGGGTGACATTAGTTCGAGAATCTGGAGATCTGGAGAGACACTCTGTTGTTTCTGGGGTGGACGGGGGAAAGGGGATTTGCTGAGACCCAGTTGTGGTGTAGTAGCGTCCAGCAGCCTAACATCAGATTCCATCG
>NW_025141473.1:0-1248 GCF_004010195.1 Chiloscyllium plagiosum | reverse complement strand
GGGGGAGGAAATGTGCACAGAAAGTGAGAGGGGGCACGCACACACACATACAGCGAGCGAGGGACACACAAACAGCGAGGGAGTGAAACATACACATACACAGTGAGAGTGACACACACAAACACACACACAGCGAGGGATGGACACGCACACACAAGAGTGAGGGACACGCACACACAGTGAGAGAGGTACAGACACACAGTGAGAGAGGGACACACACACACAGCGAGGGAGGGACACACATACACAGCGAGCGAGGGAGACACAAACAACGAGGGAGTGAAACGTACACACACACAGTGAGGGAGGGACACACACGCGCACAGCGAGGGATGGACACGCACACACAGTGAGAGAGGGATACACACACAGCGAGGGAGGGACACACATACACACAGCGAGCGAGGGACACACAAACAATGAGGGAGTAAAACGTACACACACAGTGAGAGAGTGACACACACACGCACACACACGGTGAGGGAGAGGAAATGTGCACAGAAAGTGAGAGGGGACACGCACTGACACGGCGAGGGAGGGATACACGTACACACAGCAAGGGGGTCATGCACTAACACAGCGAGGGGGATATACATAAACAGCAAGGGAGGGACACACACACAGCGAGGGTGTGACACGCACACACACAAAGCGAGGGAGGGACATGCACACACTCTCACAGCATGGGAGGGACACACAGGTACAGTGAGGAATTGACACACACACACAGCGAGTGAGGGACACTCGCATACACTGCAAGAGGGACAAACACACACTCACAGCAAGAGGGGAACACACACAGCGAGGGAGGGACACGCGCATGCGCAAGCACACAAACACAGACACACACAGAGTTGGAGATGCACACACACACACACACAGGGAAGGACATGCACACACAGCGAGGGAGGACACGCACACACAGCGAGGGAAGGACATGCATACACACACACACACACACACAGGGAGGGAAGGACATGCACACACAGAGCAGGGGAGGGATATACACAAACACACACAGCAAGCACACAAACACAGACACACAGAGTTGGAGACGCACACACACACACACACACACAGGGGAGGACATGCCCACACACAGCGAGGGAGGACACGCACACACAGCGAGGGAAGGACATGCGTACACACACACACACACAGGAAGGGAAGGACATGCACACACAGAGCGAGGGAGGGATATACACAAACACACAGAGCGAGAGAGGGACAGGCAAATAAACAGCAAGG
>NW_025141472.1:0-1248 GCF_004010195.1 Chiloscyllium plagiosum | reverse complement strand
CAAACAAAGCTGATCGGTATAAGGAGTGAGGTACTTACTTTCCTATCGGAAGAGGCATCTGGAGTTTATGAGGCGGTGAAGAAAGACACTGAAGTGCATATGAGCTTGTGCCAGAAGCCCACAGACAGTGTTTTAGAATGTAAAATTGCGTCGCTGTTAAAACGTACATTGAGTTTGAAAGGATTAAACAAAGTAATTATGAAAAGTGAGTCAGGGTATTAAAAACAGAGCAACCTATGACACTCTTAGAGAGCTTCTTCCTTTCGACGAGTTCAAAAACTCACTTCCTGCAGTCGTGAGAACTCGTGGGGAAGAGCAGAGAGTTGAAATGGCATGATTAGAATCTGAAATGATCATCAATTAGTCCATAAATCGAAGTTTGGCTTCATGGAGGGCCTGAGAAGAATGTGCAAGATTTTAAAATATATACCTGTGTGTGTACGTTTTAGTGGCATAGGCCAGGTTTGACAGGTAAAGAAGTTACAGCATTAAGACGTGTAAATCCTTTAAGCTGAGATATGAAGAGATATTTCATTGAGAAGGACTACGAGAGAGATGAGAAGTGCTCTATTATGTAACGGTTGTTTGGAGTGTCCGGTGACACCATCAATTGCAAAATATTTCACAATTGGGAAAGAGGTCTTGAGCTTGGTTTTGACGTTACAACAGTTCAGCATTTAAGTTGCCAATAACGTGTCAAGACAAATATATATACTGATGATAACGTCTGAACGTTTTTGGACAAATTTAGGGAGAAAACTTTCAGTCTGTTTAGATATAGGTTATTATTGTTGCCATTCAATTTGGAAGTTATACAGGTGACAGGACAAGAACCTGTACTTGCTGACAAGTTGTCGAGACTTAGATGAAGAAAAACAGAGGCGTTCTGTGGCAGAAGTAAACTGACTGAAATAGAATAGAGTTGTGAAATTTTGCACGCTTAGTGTCAATGTAATATATATGTAATTCAGTCTACTGAAACAAGAAGAATAAAGGGTTTAAAACGAGGCCATCTTAGTATATTGATTTTTTTTTTCACTTTAAAAAAGTTATTTTCTCTTTGTTTTTATTTAAGAGGGGTATTAAAGACAGAGATGCCGGACTGCCACCTGAAAACAACTGAAGTAAATAACTGAGAAAAGCAGCCCTTGGAACGGAAACACTGGAATAAAAGGATCCTTTTATTGGAGACAAAGGCTCGTGGAGTATCTCAGAAATATGTCCTTAGGTCCCAGCTATTCCCAAACA
>NW_025141471.1:0-1248 GCF_004010195.1 Chiloscyllium plagiosum | reverse complement strand
TTCCTTATCTCTCACACACTCTCGGGTCATTCTGGGATTCCCTATCTCTCACACGCTCTCAGGGACACTCGGGGATTCCCTATCTCTCACACACTCTCGGGGACTCTCTGGGATTCTCTATCTCTCACACACTCTCGGGAAGACCCTGGGATTCCCTATCTCTCACACACTCTCGGGGACTCTCTGGAATTCTAACACACACTCTCGGGGACACACTGGGATTCCCTATATCTCACACACTCTCGGGGACACTCTGGGATTTTATCACAAACATTCAGGGACACTCTGGGATTCCCGATCTCTCACACACACTCGGGGACTCTATGTGATTCCCTATCACTCACACACACTCGGGGACACTCTGGGATTCACAATCTCTCACAATCTCTCGGGGATTCCCTATCTCTCACTCACACTCGGGGAATCTCTGGGATTCTGTAACACACTCGGGGACACTCTGGGATTCCCTATCTGTCTCACACTCTCGGGGATTCCCTATCTCTCACACAAAACCGGGAATTCCCTATCTCTCACACACACTTTGGGACTCACTGGGATTCGTTCTCTCACACACACTCGGGGACCTTCTGGGATTCCCAATCTCTCACATACACTCGGTGATTCCCTATCCCTCACACACTCTCGGGGACTCTCTGGGGTTCTATCACACACTCTCGGGGACCCTCTGGGATCCCCTATCTCTCACTCACACTCGGGGACACTGTGGGATTTCCTATCTCTCACACATTCTCGGGGACACTCTGGGATTCCCTCTCTCACACACACACTCGGGGACACTCTGGGATTCCCTAACTCTTACACACTCTCGGGGACTCTCTGGGATTCCCAATCTCTCACACACTCGTGGACACTCTGGGATTCCCTATCTCTCACACACACTCGGGGACACTCTGGGATTCCCTCTCTCTCACACACACTCGGGGACACTCTGGGATTCCCTATCTCTCACACACTCTCGGCGATTCCCTATCTCGCACGCACACTCAGGGCACTGTGGCATTCCCTATATCTCACACACACTCGGGGATTCCCTGTCTCTCACACTCACTCGTGGACTCTCTGGGCTTCCCCATCTATCACACACACTCGGGGATTCTCTATCTCTCACACACACTCGGGAAACTCGGGCATTCCCTATCTCTCACGCACACTCGGGGACACTCGGGGATTCCCTATCTCTCACGCACACTCGGAGACACTCGGGGATTCCCTATCTCTCACGCACAC
>NW_025141470.1:0-1248 GCF_004010195.1 Chiloscyllium plagiosum | reverse complement strand
CCCTCCATGTCTCCGCTGATCCAGATCCTCCATCTGAACCCGCCGCCTACATTCTCAGAGTCTGTAACCATCTGCTCCCTGCCCATTCCTGTACCAGTCGAGGTGCAACTTAAATGACACTACTGTGCCTGCCTCATGGTATATAGTCACAGTTTTCCTCTCACAAGTCCACCATCACTTTAACTTTGAGAGAGCTGCAGGACAAAGTCGTAACTTCCCCAAACCATCCCAATGAATCCCTGATTACGGTAGCAGCTCAGCAAACTCCAAACTCAATGTTATTAAACTGAGAGATACGTAATTCTCCAACTATGACAGATTACTGCCTGTGGAAGCATAAACTGTGGAGAGTGTGATGTGCAATTGTTCGGAGTGCATGACTGAATGCAAGGTGGAAGATGTTTAATTCAGAGAAATGCGAAGTTATCCATTTTGAGAGTCAAAATGTGATAGGGGATTAAGAGGCAGAACAAGCAATATCTCGGAATGGAATGAAATGGCACTGGAAATTATCGTGCATTTCAGTGAAAAGGCAGGTCAGGTTAAAGTACGAAACTGACAGAATTCTTTTGGTGATGATTGTGTCTTGTCTTTCTTTGAAGAACGTGGTGATCAAGCTACTAGCCAAGGCATTGTGCCTTTACATGGGGAGACAAGTAAAACCGCATAGGTCTTTTGCTAAGATCATATGGAAGTCAAAAATGCGAGACAATATTTGCATACCCATTTAAGTGTGCAAAAGTGATTATTACCTCAGAAGTAAAAACCATGACAGAATGCTGAGAACAAGAGAATTTTACACTGACGAACTAGTGTTAGACATGTGCACATACTGTACAAATGAATTAGAGTGGCTTGAGAGGACACAAGACCATAGTTAAAACCATAAGATGTGACACGTAATTCACACATAAACTGACTTTAAGACAGTATTCGTGACAGTGGTGATGTGGAGAAAACAAAAATGATACTGGCTTTGCAGAACTGTCTGGCCCTTGACTACTTCCTCGAAGCATAGGGCAGCACCCATGTTGTTATTAGCTCTGAATGTTTCATTAATAGTCCGGACACCCCAGACAATATGTTTAAATTGGCAGACCACATATGACGAGAAGTACACAAAATTAATGAGGAGTAGAAGCAATTCCATAACTATAACCCAAATGGCTACATTGGATGGATTCTTAACGTCTCTTGCGCCCCTTACATTCCATATGCCTTTGTCATTTCCTGTTGCTTAGTTATAGC
>NW_025141469.1:0-1248 GCF_004010195.1 Chiloscyllium plagiosum | reverse complement strand
TTAATGCAATATCAAGATCTAAAATCTGGTGTCCTGTGTGTTTCTATCTGTGTTTGTCTCTATTTGTGTGTGACTGTATATGTCTTTGTGTGCTTCTATGTGTGTGCATGCTTATCTCCTTGTATGCATTGTGCATGTTAGTACATTGGGGTATTTACCAATACTTCTGTATATTTCACTGCCCACATCTCTGTGCAATGGGGTTTCTGTTCTTCTGCAAGTGAGGGAGATGAGGTTGGAATTGACAATAGGTTTGCATTGAGAATTGTTCTTTACTGAACACTGCTCCTTATTCGTTTGGTGGGACGTGGATGTTTCAGAATCTCCACACAAGGCCTCGTGGCCCTCTCCGGCTCTCTCCAGGATCCTCCCCGCATGTCGGGGTAGAGGAATGTGGGAACAATTATCCGGCACTGCACCACACGGCTTGGCGCTTTCTGTCCTATTCCAGGTTGTTTCTCCTGGAATGGGAGAAAGGGAGGGAATGTGTGAGGGTGGTAGTGGGTGGCCCTGCTGTTATTGCTGGGGTAGGTGAGGTGTGACATGGTGAGATGGCCGGAGGGAATCTGTCCACCGTGTTGTATCCATGCAGTGTTATTAGTGTGTGGGGCTTTTGCGTCAGGGACAGAAAATGTGGGGGAGGGAAGGTGCTGAATTCAACAGTGAGTGTGGTCATGCTTGAGCCTTATTTGGAGATAGAGCGTGAGCCTTGGTCGAGGGTAAGTGCTATAAGAGACATACAGTGAGTGTGAGGGAGCTGTAAGAATATACGGTGACACTTATCCTGACATAGCGGTGTGGATATTGATGCTTGTCCTGTATTGCTGGATATTTCTTCAAATCATCTCAGCATCGAGGTGAGTCTCCCCGAATGTCTTATCCAAGTCTATCACTAATAACAACACAGGCTCTGTCCCTCAGATTCCACAGAATCAGTTTGGGTCGGTCATACAAATAGCAAGGAGAAACAAACTTGTTGTGTTATATATCTGAACCAAAACTATCGTGCAAATATTTTGCATCGTAAGCTCTGGAAATTAGGTGTGCAACTATATGCAAAGGGAAGCTATGACATACTGATATTATCGCTGGGCTCTTAACCCAGAGACCCAGGTAATGTTCTGGGGACATGGACTCAAATCCTGACATTGCTGATGTGGAATTTGAAGTCAATAAGTATCTGAAATCGAGGGTTTATGATGATCAGGAATCCGTTGTTGATTGTTGGAAAAACTCATCTGATTCACT
>NW_025141468.1:0-1248 GCF_004010195.1 Chiloscyllium plagiosum | reverse complement strand
CAGAGATGTTACAGATTATTCACTCAGAAGAGGCGACAACATGTGTGCAAATCAAAACAGTTTGTACTTTTTCTATTTTGATTAGGCTGTCACCCTCAGCTCATCTCTGGAATTCAGCTGTTTGACCGTTTTTTGAATCACGTCTGCAAAAGGCTCAGGAATTGAATGGCCCTGGCAGAACCTAAACTGGGCATCACTGAGCAGGTTATTGCTGAGCAGCTGCTGCTTGAGATCACTGTTGGCGACACCTTCCATTACTTTACTACTGATCGAGCGTGGACTGATAGATGGAAATTAGCTGGGTTGGCTGTTTCCTGTGTTTCTGCATTGAACATACCCAGGCAGCGTTCTACATTGTCAGTCGATGCCAGTGCTGGAGAGGTACTCGGGTTTGTGGTTGGAAAGTTCTGGAGCACAAGCCATCAGAACCGTAGCCCGAATGTTGGCAGGGCTCATACCCCTTACACTCTTTGTCCATTTCTTGATATTATTTGAACTGAAATGATCGGTTGAGCATCTATGATGCTGGGAACCAGTGGAAAAGGCTGAGATGGAAAATTGCTGCAAAAGCTGTCGTCTTAGCTTTTGCATTAATGTGTGAGGCCCCTCCACCAGTAAGGGTGGGGATATTCTGTGATGCTTCCTCCAATGAGTTGTTAAATTGTCCATCACAATTCATGACTGAGTGTTGCAGAATTGCAGAGCTCAGATTTAATCCATTGGTTGTGGGATCGCTCAGTTCTATTTCTTGTCGCTTGTGCTGATTGGCATGCTGGTTTGGTAGGTCTTTTAGGTATGATACAAGATTACAGTGGTGCTGGAAAAGCACAGCGCGTCAGGCAGCATCTGAGGAGCAGGAAAATGGAAGTTTTTGGCAGGATTCTTTCATCTGGTTGAAAGGATCTTGCCCAGAACATTGATTTTCCTGCTCCTCAGATGCTGCCTGACCCGCTGTGCTTTTCCAGCATACTTTAATTTTGTCTCTGATCTGCATCACCTGCAGTCCTCACTTTCACCTACCTCTTTTAGGTATGCCTGACGGTCCTCCTGGCATACCATCCTGCACTTTGCACTGAAACAGGATTGATCCACTGTTTTGATGGTAATGGTTAAGTGGGGAGTATGCCAGGCCATGAGATTTCAGGTTGTGCTGGATTGCAATTCTGCTATTGTTGTTCCACAGTGCCTTAGAGATGCCCCGTTTTGAGGCCCGCTATCTGATCGAAATATATCCCATTCAGCAAAGTG
>NW_025141467.1:0-1248 GCF_004010195.1 Chiloscyllium plagiosum | reverse complement strand
AAACATCCATGTCCCACCAACCGAGTAAGGAGCAATGTTTAGTGAAAAGCAATTCTCACTTTAAACCCACTGGCAGTTCGGTTTCCCACGGCAAAACTTAGAAGCCGTGGCCCTGATGCCACCTCTCTTTTGTGTCTAGCTGGTACAAATGGAAACCCCACCATCTCGGTGGGCAGGAGAGTGGGATTACATCACATCGTCGCCACTATCTCCCAGGATGGGAGCCCGGAGGATCCCTCCTCTACATCCTCCTGTAAAAAGCTCAGATACTGAAAATAATCTGAGACATTTATTTCTCTCCTCAGTTGCCCTGCCATGTTCAATAATCTGTCCTCATACACATCCAACATCCTGTGGTCCTGCAGCCCTTTTATAACGGTACAGATGTTTTACATTGTCTGTCCATGTTATTCCTACCAAAGTGCATCATCTCACACTGCTCTGTATTGATGCGCATCTGCCATAAAACAGAACACTACACCAATTTGTCACTGCCCTTTTGGACTTCCACACTGTCCTCCACACAATTTGCAATTCTTCCATGTTTGGTATCTGCAAGCATTGAAATTGGCCTACAATCACACTCCACACATAAATACTGACTCACTCACGAGTGTGAACAAGCGCAATACGAACACACTCCCCAACAACAGACTGAAAAAACTTACACAAACCAGAGAGCAAGTGATATAATGACAAAGTTCCCGGAGCAATAGAAATACTGACAGACACTCCATGTCTGTATTAGTGTCAGTGTATGAGTGAGTGTCTCTATGTCTCTGTGTTAGTGTGTGTTTATCTATGTGTATCAGTGTGGGGCGAGTCTGGCAGTTGTTTCTGAGACGGGTGTACTCAACCCAAAACATTAACTTTCATTTCTGTCCACAGATGCTGCCAGGCTTGCTGAGCTTTTAGTTGCTGTCAGTCTCTGCTGGTCTCCCCACACCACTGTACAGGCGGTAATTTAGGAAGGACAGAGGGAGTGTATCAGCTCACAACACCATCCAAACTGAGAGCACCTCAACACACATATACACAGACACACACATACTGCAAACACGCACACATACAGACATGTACACACATAGAGCTGCACACACACAATCACGCACAGATACACAATACTCATAGCCAACCCCACACACACTTGCACACGCACTACAAACACGCGCACACACAGACACGGACACACAGACAGATACAGCTGCACACAGACACTCTCACACAGATACATATACTCATAGACAC
>NW_025141466.1:0-1248 GCF_004010195.1 Chiloscyllium plagiosum | reverse complement strand
GGTGAAAGGACCTGTCTTCTGGCTTTGAGACCAACAGGAGTTAGGAAACTCATTGGACCTGGCAAAATAAGCTGTGACACACATTATCCACGGGGGTGGAGGGAGAGCTGATGCTCTGAAAACCATTCACCTTGGATATTTCTCCTGGGTGACAAGGGAGAGTCATTCAGGACTGAGATGACAAAGAATTTCTGCACTCAGAGAGTTGCGAACTTGTGGAATTCTCTGCCACAGAAAGCTGTTGGGGCAAGTTTGTTAGAAATATTCAAGATGGAGCGAGTCATGGCTCGTTCAGTGGAAGGGATCAAGGGTATGGAGAGAAAGTGGAAGGGGGAGACGGAGATTGCACGATCAGCCACGATTATATTAAATGGTGGTGAAGGATCAAAAGGCCAAATAGACTACTCCTGCAACTTTTTTCTGGATGTTTCTATGTTTCCCTCCTTTAGACACCAGAGCAGGAGGTCTGGAGCGGTGTAAGAAGGCAGCTCACCATCACCTTCTCAAGATCAACGAGGGACAGGCAGTAAATGCTGAGTTCAGCCAGCCACACCCACATCTCAAAATTGAATAAATTAAAAACACACAGTTATATTGGAACATCAGAGGCTATGGTACAAAAACCAAGCAACGAGTAACAGCGTTTGGCCTCCCAGCAGATCCAGAATGTCTGTCATTATCACATAAAATGAAGAAAAATGCCCACCATTCTGGAAGTGGAAATTGTAAAATGCGTTAGTAACATATGAGTATATACAGATGTATACAGAGGATAAAGGACTTTGTGATGCAAATATGGAAATCTTATTTCCCAAATGAAAGAGACTGCAATGGAATCTTTGGCATTAATATGGAATACTCATTCTGGGTTAGAGCACATTATGATAGGCGAGAATTGTATGGTCTGTTAAAATACTATGTTAAATGTTCTGTATTCTTACTGTTATTTCTATGTCATACTCTTCAACTCAATTATAAACCATCAAAATATTGCAGGGACTAATGTTAGTTATTTGTTGAAATCGGCATTTTTATTCTATTACGATTATTGTTTTAATTTTTATTTTTATACATTGCCTTAAATGGGTACGCAATGAACACAATCCACCGATTTCTCAGCAACAAACCCAAACAAGCAGACACAACAGGTCCAGAAACCCAAGCCACTCTCCCCTACATCAAAGGCATTAAGAAGTGACTGCCAGACTACTCAGGCCCCTTGTCATCATGGTAGCCCACATATCACCA
>NW_025141465.1:0-1248 GCF_004010195.1 Chiloscyllium plagiosum | reverse complement strand
AGGGGGCAAGGAGGGGTAAGATTAAGGGGCCTTGGATGACGATGAGAGAGGAGCGTCTCGTCAAAAGGAAGAAGGCAGTTTACGTCAGGTGGAGGGCGCGAGGACCCAGCGCAGCTTCAGAGGGCGACAGGCTGGCTAGAAAGGAGCTCGGAAACGGCCTGAGGAG
The DNA here is from genome assembly GCF_004010195.1 of Chiloscyllium plagiosum. Taxonomy (NCBI): domain Eukaryota; kingdom Metazoa; phylum Chordata; class Chondrichthyes; order Orectolobiformes; family Hemiscylliidae; genus Chiloscyllium; species Chiloscyllium plagiosum. The sequence goes on along the minus strand of NW_025141465.1, from coordinate 1,082 downwards.
AGCCGGGAGGGGGTCACGACAGAGGCTGGGCAGGGGGGATGAGGGAGAACCCAAAGGCGTTTTAACTGAGGGATGAGAGAATGAGGAGGGAGAAGGTAGGGGCCGGTCAGGGATAGCAGAGGGCAGGGGGGTCTGAGCAGGACGGGGAAGCCCGAAATGAAGCCCCCCCCCCCCAAGGGCCAGAGCAGATTTATCCCGGGCTGCTCCGGAGGGAAGCGAGAGAGGAGGGGGTGGCTAAGCCCCTGGCGAAGATCTTTGACTCCTCACTCTCCCCGGGAGTCGTACCGGAGGATTGGAGGGAGGCGAACGTTGTTTCTCTTTTCAAGAAAAGGGGGAAATAGGGGAATCCCTGGCGGTTACAGACCAGTCAGTCTCACGTCTGTGGTCAGCAAAGGCTTCGGAAAGAATTCTGAGGGACAGGATTTAAGACTGTTTGGAAAAGCGTAGGGTGATTAAAGGCGGTCACACGGCTTTGCGAGGGGCACGTCATGCCTCACAAACCTTACTGAGTCCTTTGAGGAGGTGACGAGACAGCTCTACGCAGCCCGAGCGGTGGATGTGGCGTATATGGATTTCGGCGAGGCATTTGATGAGGTTCCCCATAAGGTTTTGGGATGGCAATGGTTTGGCTGTCTGGACCCAGAACTGGCTGGCTGACGGAAGGCAGAGGGGCGGAGGTAGATGGAAAGTACTCCGCCTGGAGGTTTGGACGGGTTCGAGGGCTGACTATCGGAATGAGAGACGGGTTTCTTGCAGGAAACAGAGGGATCTGGGTGTGCAGGCGCACGGACTCCCTCAGAGTCGAGGGAACTGAATTGAGTTTCTGGTCACGAGACGCAGTTGAGGGCCGCGCAGGGTCGAGTGGCACGGGTCAGTCAATAACCGATAAACAGCGACAAAACACGGTGACAGGTGAACGCGAAGGGTCGGCGGGTCTATCCTAACAACAGTGGGGGGGCGGGCGGGGTGCTGTAGCTGGCGCATGTTGTTTTCGGACGATGGTAGAGCAACACCGTCAGGGTGGGATGGATCTTTGAGGGTAGCCTATCCTGTCCTGGGAGGTGGTTTCCACAAGCGGGAGG
>NW_025141464.1:0-1248 GCF_004010195.1 Chiloscyllium plagiosum | reverse complement strand
TACATTGCCCACTCACAGTCTCTGTGTTACATTCCCCAATCCCTCTCTCTGTATTACATTCCCCAATCGCTCTCTCTGTATTACATTGCCCACTCCCTCTCTCTGTATTACATTCCCCAATCCCTCTCTCTGTATCACATTCCCCACTCCCTCTCTCTGTATTACTTTCCCCATTCCCTCTCTCTGTATTACATTGCCCCCTCTCTATGTATTACATTGATCATTCCCTCTCTCTGGATAACATTGCCCACTCCCTCTCTCTGTATTACATTCCCCACTCCCACTGTTGGTATTACATTCCCCACTCCCTCTCTATCTCTGTATTATATACCCCACTCCCTGTCTCTCTCTGTATTACATTCCCCACTCGCTCTCTATCTCTGTATTACATTACCCACTCGCTCTCTGTATTACATTCGCCACTCACTCTCTCTCTCTGTATGACATTGCCCATTCCCTCTCTCTGTATTACATTCCCCACTCGCTCTCTCTGTATTGCATTCCACACTCGCTCTCTCTGTATTACATTCCCCACTCGCTCGCTCTCTGTATTACATTCCCCACTCGCTCTCTCTATCTGTATTACATTCCCCACTTGCTCTCTGTATTACATTCCCCACTCGCTCGCGCTCTCTGTATTACATTCCCCACTCACTCTCTCTCTCTTTATTACAATCCCCACTCGCTCTCTCAGTATTACATTCCCCACTCACTCTCTCTGTATTACATTCCCCATTCCTTCTCTCTGTATTACATTCCCCACTCCCTCTCTCGGTATTACATTCCCCACTCTCTCTCTCTCTTTATTACAATCCCCACTCGAATCCTCTCAGTATTACATTCCCCACTCGCTCTCTCAGTATTACATTCCCCACTCAGTCTCTCTGTATTACATTCCCCATTCCCTCTCTCTGTATTACATTCCCGACTCCCTCTCTCGGTATTACATTGCCCACAACCTCTCTCTGTATTACATTCCCCACTCCCTCTCTCTGTATTACATTCCCCATTCCCTCTCCCTGTATTACATTCCCCACTCCCTCTCTCTGTATTACATTCTCCACTCTCTCTCTGTATTACATTGCCTACTCCCTCTCTCTGTATTACATTCCCCATTCCCTCTCTCTGTATTCCATTGCCCCCTCTCTATGTATTACATTGATCATTCCCTCTCTCTGGATAACATTGCCCATGACCTCTCTCTGTATTACATTGCCCACTCCCACTGTTGGTATTACATTCCCCACT
>NW_025141463.1:0-1248 GCF_004010195.1 Chiloscyllium plagiosum | reverse complement strand
GACCCTCCCAAGTCTTACTAAAGCAAAATTCTTCAAAACCAATGAATACACAAATTCCAAAAAGAAAAAAAAATCAACAATCCCAAATTTCCCCAAGACGTCACCAGTTTGAATTTCCCAGAAGAATGAAGACACAGAATCTATAAAAGTCAACTGAAAAGAGTTCAAAGAAATTAAGAAAATAGAAGAATTTTTTTAAAAAGTGCTACATCAACAGGCTATTGGGTTTGAAGTTAAAAAATACAAAAGCCTAACAGTGTTAGAGTAGCCCTCTTCACATTACTGCCCCTAGGTCACAACTGCAGAAAGCACCACTCATCTGCAAGATGTGAACTGAAGTGATTGTAATGAGATCAGCCAGGTAAACCTCACAGAAATAGGAGTTCCCGATTGGGGCTGTTAACCTGGTCCAATCAGGGAGCCCTGGCTGACAGATATGAATAGGGGTGCCAAAGGCTCTGCTCACTCGGAGGGAGCTGGATCAGTACCAAGGACTCTCCATGTGTAAATAAAGCGTGACTTGGTGATGGGGCACAGGCCTCTATGGAGTTATTTCAGAAACAGGTTCACCCACACTAGAATAGAAACAGTGAAATCTCCATGCACTATCAAGGTCAGACATAATACAGAGCAAAAATAAAGACAATAAAAGAATATTATAGATGCTGAAAAAACTGGATCAAAAATACTGGATACACTGATCAGATCTGGGAGCTTCAAAAAGATAACATAAATCAGTTTATTTTTGTCCCCTACTCAATAGATATTGCCTGACTTGCTGAATATTTATAAATGTTTACTGTTTCCTTACAAGACAAGTATCGGCAGTAGGTGAAAAATTGCTTAAAAAAGGTTACATTAATCCTGTAGGCATGGTTAGCAAATATAAAGCAATTTTACCTTGTCTACCAAAGTGAGTTTCCCCATGTTATTGAACACAATTTAGACATATTAACCCAGTGAGTTTTAAGATTTGTAGCTCAGGTTGAGGTTCTGGATGTAGGTTTGCTCGCTGAGCTGGAAGGTTTGGTTTCAGATGTTTCGTCACCATACTAGGTAACATCTTCAGTGAGCCTCCAGATGAAGCACCGGTGGTATGGCTTGCTTTTTATTTATGTGCTTAGGTTTCCTTGGGTTGGTGATGCCATTTTCTATGGTGATATCTTTCCTGTAGTGATGTCACGTCCTGTTTTTTTTCTCAGGTGGTGATAAATGGGATCCAAATCAATGTGTCTATTAATAGAGTTC
>NW_025141462.1:0-1248 GCF_004010195.1 Chiloscyllium plagiosum | reverse complement strand
TGCAAATAACTCTCTGAGGTTCACTGTAAATGTTTAGATATTGACATGAGTGGTATACCTTGATATAGGGTAAATAGCTGTTTGTGTTACCCTGTAAATGTTTTCATATTGACATGACTGGTATACCTTACTATGGTGTCAATATCTATCTCAGATTACCATGTAAATATTTAGTTATTAACATGAGCGGTATACTATTCTGTAGCATAAATAGCTTTCTGAGTTACACTATAAAAGTTTAGATATGGACATGAGCGGTATAACTTGCTGTAGTGCAAATACCTATCTGAGTTTACCCTGCAAATGTTTAGATATTGAAATGAGCGGTATACCTTACTGTAGACTCAATCGCTATCTGCGATACCCTGTAAATGTTTCGATATTGACATGAACATTATTCCTAACTGTAGTGTAAATAGCTCTCTCAGTCATTCTGTAAATGTTTAGTTATTGACATGAGTGGTAATCCTTACTGTAGTGTACATAGCTGTCTGTCTTACAATGTAAATGTTTACATTTTGACATGACCGGTATATCTTACTGTAGTAGCAATATCTATCTGCGTTTACCCTGTAAATGTTTAGATATTGACATGAGTGGTATAACTTGCTGTAGTGCAAATATCTATCTGAGATTACCCTGTAGATGTTCAGTTATTAACATGAGTGGAATGCCTTACTATAGTGTAAATAGCTATCTGAGTTACCCTGTAATTGTTTAGATATTAACATGAGCGGTATAATTTACTGTAGTGTAAATAGCTCTCTGCCGTATCCTGTAAATGTACAGTTATTTACATGACCGGTATATATTACTGTAGTGTAAATAGCTCTCTGTGTTACCGTGTAAATGTTTAGATATTGACATGAGTGGTATACCTTACTGTAGTGTAAATAGCTTTCGACGTTACCATACAAATGTTCACATTTTGACATGACCGGTATACCTTACTGTTGTGTCAATATCTCTCTGTGTTTACCCTGTAAATGTTTAGATATTGACATGAGCATTATACCATATTTAGCGTAAATAGCTATCTGAGTTACCCTGTAAATGTTTAGTTATTGCATGAGTACTATACCTTACTGTAGTGTAAATATCTATCTGACTTACCCTGTAAATGTTTAGTTATTACATGAACAGTATATCTTACTGTCGTGTAAATAGCTCTTGAGTTACCCTGTAAATGTTTAGATATTGACATGTGCGGTATATCTTACTGTAGTGTACATGGCTGTCTGATCTAAC
>NW_025141461.1:0-1248 GCF_004010195.1 Chiloscyllium plagiosum | reverse complement strand
TTTGTTCAGCAACATCCCCTCGGACCTTTTTCACAAGTGGATAAGTCCTGTCAAGATTTGCTTTCCCAAAATACAGCAAATCACATTTATCTAACTTAATGTCCAACTTCCAACTCTCAGCCCACTGGCCCATCTGATCAAGATCCCGTTGTAGTTAGAGGTTAATCCTTCGCTGCCTGATGGAAGAGGCTGTAGGAGAGCATTGCTGAGGTGAGATCGGTTTTTGATGATGTTGGCAGCTCTTCCTCGGAAGCGGTAAGTGGAAGTGGAATCAATGGATGGGAGGTTGGTTTCTGTGATGCGTTGTGCTTTGCACTCAGAATTCTGTCGTTTCTTCAGAGCAGTTGCCAACCCAGGCCGTTACGAACCCAGCCGTTATGCTTTCAGTAGTTTACTTGTGAAATTTGGTGAGGGTCCTTTATTGAAACGCCGAGGAAGAAGAGGCGTTGCTGCTCTTTCTTGAACGATAAAAGAAAGAGGTAAGCAAAACTGGTAGTAGATCCAGCAATGAATCGATTTGTACAACTAATAATAGGAATCAATAATGGCAGACGAGTTGAGCAAGTATCTTTTATCATTCATCACGTTAGAAGATACGAACAACACTCTAATAGAACCAAAGATGCAAGAGGAGAATAAATAAATATAATAACTATCAGTTAAATCAAAGTGTAAAGGAAACTAAAGGTGCGAAGTAGCGTTAAGTAAGCTGTACCTGATGAAATGTAAGCACTAGTCCCAAGTTCCTGCTCTGGAGCCACTGCTTCTAATGTTACAGATATTTTGAGTAGTTGTCCCAGTGCTTTTAAAGTTATGTGGTATCCCGGCTTCCCGAAAATTGCACACACCCACCATACTATCTGTGGAAAAAAAGAGTATTTTTACCTGTAATCAACTCTCAGGTTTCAAGAGTTTAATGCAAATGCAGTCGTCATTGTTACTGACCTTACTGCTGAGGCGAACATCCGTTTGTTTTATTCTCAGCCTGTCCCTGTCCACCATAATGAATCTCTAACAAGTACCAAAACTAAAATGCCTCTGCTCCAAAGAAAGCAGCCTTAACGTGCCTGAACGTATCAGTCTCTCCTCCGAGGTAAAATCCTCCATCCCAACCAACTTCAGTGTGATCTTGAAATGCACCAACTTCAGTGCAATCATAATCTTTCCACAGTGTGGTGAACAGTCATGGACGCAATACGCAAATTGGAACTTTACAAAAACACAGCTATACAGTTACAACATAGCCTC
>NW_025141460.1:0-1248 GCF_004010195.1 Chiloscyllium plagiosum | reverse complement strand
GGAATTGATGCGAATTTAAATTCCTTCAATTAAAGGTTTGTCTGAAAGTTGACACATGAAAGGGCAGGGGAACAACATCATATTGAAAGGGACAGAGTGCTAAACTAAGCTGTTAGAATCCTACAGCTTTTCCACTATTTTATTTTTATTAATGTTTGGTTTGGAGTTGTGAACTGTGAGCTGGGAGATGGAAGGTGACCTTTGCACTGTGAGTAACAGCTTGTATTAAAAAGAAACAGACAAGATCTATTTTATGAAGCCAGGGCTGAAAAGTAATTGCAGGTTGATTTGTGTAGACTCTTGAATTTTGGAATGGCAGTGTGCTGACCCAGAGAGCAGGGGTTTGGACATCTATAAGGTCAGTCCCTGGGAATTGATGCCAGCAAGTCTGGGAAGAAAACAGAATGATCAAACAGAGGAATGAGAGGGATTTATTTTCAATTGTTTTGGTCTGGGATTTCTAAGGGTAGGAAGGAGCTGTTGATGCTCCTGTATGAAGATGTGAGAGATCCCTCACATCTTCATGGCTCTTGGAAGTTCAGAGGAAAGAAACAAATATTATTATATTTTCATCGGAGAGAGCTGGAAAAGGTGGCATTGATCGATGCCTTCAGAAAACCAGTCAATTGACAATCCTATTCTGATGAAGAGACACCAGACTCGAAACATTAACTGATTTTCTTCCCCACAGCCTCTGCCAGACCTGCTGGGTTTCTCTAGCAATGTGTTACTCGAGTAAATTCACACATTGATCAGTGAAAGGAACTTCTACTGTCTTTCCATCTCAATGAGGAAAACGTTTGTTAACTGGCCTTGAAATTGAACATTTTAAAGTCTTCAGTTACCTCACTTTTAAGTGTGTCTTTTGGAATTATGCACTATTTTATTTATCGGTAAATCAAATATCATCAGGATTCCCTTATGATCATTTATTGTACAGTCCTACCTTCTTACTCTGTTAGTGGAATTGAGAAAAAGAAGAGCTTCCTATCGTTGTGTGACCCTTCCTGGAGAGGAATGCTGTCTGAATCTTTCAATTCTTTCCACGAATGCAATGATTTATGGAAATATTAAATAGAACAAAAGGTCCAGTGTTATCAGCAATTCCTGAGAGTAAGATATTTCAGTGAGTCACATGAACATTTTGCTCAATTAACTCTTTGATTTCCATGTTGCTGATGATAATTATCTCAAATAACATTACCTGGCAGTGTATTCCATGTAGAAAAATCTGTTTTGAATGCTTAC
>NW_025141459.1:393-1247 GCF_004010195.1 Chiloscyllium plagiosum | reverse complement strand
GGTCTGGGACACTCCTCCCGCACGGGTCTCTGGACTGGAATACACCTCCCTCGCTGGCCTCTGGTCTGGGACACTCCTCCCGCACTGGTCTCTGATCTGGGACATTCCTCCTGCACCGGCCTCTCGTCTGGGAAACTCCCCCCGCACTGGCCTCAGGTCTGGGTCACTCCTTGCCCTCTGCTCTGGCACACATCTCCCATGATGTCCTCTGCTCTGGGACACTCCTCCTGCACAGTCCTCTGGTCTGGGACACTCCTCCTTCACTTGCCTCTGGCCTGTGACACACCTCTTGCGCTGCCCTCTGGTGTGAGACACTCCTCCCATGTTGCTCTCTGGTCTGGGACACTCCTCCTGCACTGCCCTTTGCTCTGGCACACTTCTCCCATGCTGCCCTCTGCTCTGGGACACTCCTCCTGCACTGTCCTCTGGTCTGGGACACTCCTCCCTCAATGGCATCTGGTCTGGGACTGTCTTTCTGCGCTGTCCTTGGTCTGGGACACTCCTCACGCACTGGCCTCTGGTCTGGGACATTCCTCCTGCACTGGCCTCTGGTCTGGGAAACTCCTGTCGCACTGGTCTCTGGTCTGGTAAACACCTCCCGCACTGGTCACTAGTCTGGGACACTCCGCCCGCACTGGTCACTGGTTTGGGACACTCCTGCTGCTCTGGTCTCTGATCTGGGACTCTCCTCCTGCTCTGGCTTCTGGTCTGGGACACTCCTCCTGCTCTGGCTTCTGGTCTGGGACACTCTTCCATCACTGGCATCTGATCTGGGACAGTCCTCCTGCACTGGCTTCTGGTCTGGGACACTCCTCCTGCACTGTCTCTGGTCTGGGACATTCCTCCCGCACTGG
>NW_025141459.1:0-316 GCF_004010195.1 Chiloscyllium plagiosum | reverse complement strand
CACTGGTCTCTGGTCTGGGACACTCCTCCCGCTCTAGCTTCTCGTCTTGGACACTCCTCCTGCACTGGCCGCTGGTCTGGGACACTCCGCCCGCACTGGTCTCTGATCTGGGACATTCCTCCTGCACCGGCTTCTCGTCTGGGAAACTCCCCCCGCACTGGCCTCTGGCCTGTGACACACCTCTTGCGCTGCCCTCTGGTGTGAGACACTCCTCCCATGTTGTTCTCTGGTCTGGAACATTCCTCCTGCACTGCCCTCTGCTCTGGCACACATCTCCCATGATGTCCTCTGCTCTGGGACACTCCTCCTGCACAGT
>NW_025141458.1:0-1247 GCF_004010195.1 Chiloscyllium plagiosum | reverse complement strand
TCTGAAATGTCGACACAAAAGAGCAGTGGAGGCTGAATTTGCTAAATACTTTACCGAACAGTGTAACTGGGAATGTGGGATAGGTTACAGAGGCTGAATGGTCCCTGTCTTTCTTATTGGTTGTGCCTTGGTTTACAAAACGAGAAGCTGAATTGCTGTGAGGTTCAGACTCTTTTAAATTTAGAGGTTCTACAAATTAAATTTGAAATAAGGATGTTGCTATCTCCTTAGGATTGTTCTGTCTGTGGTATTCTCAAACCCAGGGAATGACTGGGCCATAGAGTCATAGAGATGTACAGCACGGAAACAGACCCTTCGGTCCAACTCTTCCATGCCGACCAGATATCCCAAGCCAATCTAGTCTCACCTGCCAGCACTTGGCTTATATCCCTCCAAACCCCTACTATTCATGTAGCCATTCAGATACCTTTTAAATGTTGCAATTGTACAAGCCAACATCACTTCCTCTGGTAGCTCGTTCCATGCACGTACCGCCCTCTGTGAGGAAGAAGTTGCCGTTTAGGTCTCTTTATCTTTCTTTGTCACCCTATACCTATGCCCACCTGTACTGAACTCCTCCACCTACGATAAATGCATTGTCCATTTATCCTATCCATGCCCCTCATGATTTTGTAAACCTCCATAACGTCGGCCCTCAGCCTCCGGTGCTCCAGGGAAAACAGCCCTAGCGTATTTTACTTCTCCCTATAGCTGTAATCCTCCAACCCTGGCAACATTCTTGTAAAGCTTTTCTGAACCCTTTCAAGTTTCAAAACATCCTTTTCGATAGGAACGAAACAGGATTGCACGCAATATTCCAACAGTGGCCTAACCATTGTCCTGTACAGCTGCAATATGACCTCCTAACCCCTGTACTCAATACTCTGACCAATAAGGGAAAGCATACCAAACACCTCCTTCACTATCCTATCTCCCTGGCACTCCACTTTCAAGGAGCTATGAACCTGCACTCCAATGTCTCTTTGTTCAGCAACACTCCAGAAGACCTTCCCATTAAGTGTATAAGTCCAGCCAAGATTTGCTTTCCAAAAATGCAGCACCCTACATTTACCTAAATTAAACTTCATCTGCCACTTCTCAGACCATTGGCCAATGGAAAGCATGGAATTTCCCACCTTATCAATGGCTATTGGGACATAATGAGTGTCCATCCATAATCATCAAGTTTCAATTTCGTATTCACTCACAGTGCAACAGGTTAAACACATACTTACTGCACTCTCTCC
>NW_025141457.1:0-1247 GCF_004010195.1 Chiloscyllium plagiosum | reverse complement strand
AGTCACAATCACAGAAACAACAGCCTGATATAGCGATATAGTCACAATCACAGAAACAACAGCCTGATATAGTGATATAGTCACAACCCCAGGAACAACTAGCCTGTCACAATCACAATCGCAGAAACAACAGCCTGTCATGATCACAATCACAGATACAAAAGCCTGACATAATCACAATCAAGAAACAACAGCCTGTCATAATCACAATCAAGAAACAACAGTCACTATGCCTGGCATAGTCACAATCACAGGCACAAGAGTCTGATCTCGTCACTATCACAGAAACAACTAGTCTGTCACAATAAAGAAACAACAGTCTGACAGAGTTACAATCACAGAAACAAAAGCCTGTCAAGGAGCAACTATTGAGTCAAGGAGCAACTATTGAGACAAGGAGCAACTATTGAGTGTCCTTGATAATTATGTACCTGTCAGGCAGGGAGGAAAGGGTCGTGCGAGGGAGCCGTGGTTTAATAAGGAATTGGAATCCCTTGTTAAATGGAAGAGGGCGGCCTATCTCAAGATGAGACGTGAAGGTTCAATTGGGGCGATTGAGAGTTATAGGGTAGCCAGGAAGGACCTGAAGAGAGAGCTAAGAGCAGCAAGGAGGGGATATGAAAGGTCCTTAGTCGGTAGGATAAGAGAAAACCCTAAGGCTTTCTATAGGTATGTTAGGAATAAAAGAATGACTAGGGTAGGAATAGGTCCAGTCAAGGATAGTAGTGGGAAGTTGCGTGTGGAGGCGGAAGAGATTGGGGAGACACTGAATGAATACTTTTCTTCAGTATTTACTCAGTATTTACTCATTGTCGTCGATGTGAATACTGAGTCACAAATAAGTAGAATGGATGGCTTTGAGGTATGTAGAGAAGAGGTGTTGGAAATCCTGGAAAAGGTGAAAATAGATAAGTCCCCTGGGCCTGATGGCATTTATCCTAGGATTCTCTGGGAAGCAAGGGAGGAGATTGCAGAGCCATTGGCCTTGATTTTTATGTCCTCTTTGTCTACAGGAGTAGTGCCAGAAGACTGGAGGATAGCAAATGTGGTTCCCTTGTTCAAAAAGGGGAGTAGGGGTAACCCCAGTAACTATAGGCCGGTGAGTCTCACTTCTGTTGTGGGCAAAGTCTTAGAGAGAATTGTAAGGGATAGGATTTATGCACATCTGGATAGGAATAATGTGATCAAGGATAGTCAGCATGGTTTTGTGAAGCGCAGGGCGTGCCTCACAAACCTTATTGAATTCT
>NW_025141456.1:595-1247 GCF_004010195.1 Chiloscyllium plagiosum | reverse complement strand
ACATTTTTATCTCGAATCCACTTTTTCCATTGTCATTAAAATTTCTCTTGCCCTTTTTTGTGACTGATTCTGTGTGTAACATTATACAGTCTCCCACTCAGTTGGCTGGATGGTTGGTTTGTGATGCAGAGGAAGACCACCAGCGCAGGTTCAATTCCCCACACTGACTAAGGTTACCATGAAGGGGATGCTCTCTCAACCTCACCCCATCACCCGTGTGGTGATCTTCAACGTAAACCACCATGAGTGGTCTCTCTAATGAGTGTTCTTTGGGACTCTAATCTATCAATGTTAGCATTTTAATTTTTTAACAAAATTTTTTATTGAAAAATATATTTTATTATTATATTAAACCAATAACAAAACAACTCAAATAACCGAACAAAATTACACCCATGTGCTTGTATGTACAAAATAAGTTAAAATCTCTAAACGGACAGAAGGAAAACAAAAACAAACAATGAATAATAAATAAATAATACAGCTCAGCATAACAAAGTGATAGCTCTCGTTCTTCGAGAGGATGAACTGATACACATTCATACGTTCATAATTCTTAATATGTGATTCATTAGACAATATCAAAGCTATATAAAAGCCCTTTTTAGAGTGGCAGATAAGCCTGTATCACGGTAATCCAAAAAGGGTTGCC
>NW_025141456.1:0-590 GCF_004010195.1 Chiloscyllium plagiosum | reverse complement strand
TACTGTGGAAAATGATATGGAAGATATAAAATGTAGAGAAATAGATGGCGACACCTTGCAAAATGTCGATATTACAGAGGAGGAAGTGCTGGATGTCTTGAAACGGGTAAAGGTGGATAAATCCCCAGGACCTGATCAGGTGTACCCTAGAACTCTGTGGGAAGCTGGAGAAATGATTCCTGGGCCTCTTGCTGAGATATTTGTAATAGGGATATTCACATGTGAGGTGCTGGAAGACTGGAGGTTCGCTAATGTTGTGCCATTGTATAAGAAGGGTGTTAAGTACAAGCCAGGGAACTATAGACCATTGAGCCTGACGTTGGTGATGGGCAAGTTGTTGGAGGGAATCGTGAGGGACAGGATGTGCATGTATTTGGAAAGGCAAGGACTGATTAGAGATAGTCAACATGGCTTTGTGCGTGAGAAATCATGTCTCACAAACTTGATTCAGTTTTTTGAGGAAGTAACCAAGATGACTGATGAGGGCAGAGGGGTAGATGTGATCTATATGGACACGAGTAAGTGTTTTGATGAGGTTCCCCATGGGAGACTGAATTGCATGGTTAGATCTCATGGAATACATGGAGAAC
>NW_025141455.1:0-1247 GCF_004010195.1 Chiloscyllium plagiosum | reverse complement strand
AATTATTGTTGCCCTGCATCAGTTCCTTCCATTTAGTTGATCCCTGATACACATCTTCAACGTACGGGTGCCCTGCTGAATTGTTTTCATTCAGTGATGCACTGAACTGAATCTCCAATTTACCGATGCTTGCAACATTTCTTCTTTTTATTGATTCCCTGCACCTATTCCCCAACTTAGACATGCTCTGCTCCAATTTTCCAATATATTGGCACTCCCACCAATTTTCTAATGTAACGACACTATGCAGCAGATCTCCTATTTATTGTTTCCACCAAACCCATTTACTCATATCCCTGTACTAATTCTTCCATTTACTGATGCCCGAGCCCGATTTATCATTTAAGGGTGCGCTAATCTAATTCTCCCATTTACTGTTGCCATGCACCAATTCTCTAATTTAGCTCCATTGTGCACCAGCTCTCTCATTTACTGATGGCCCGCACCAATTCTACAATTCAGTGTTGCTTACCACCATTTCCCCCAATTACTGACGCCCTGAACAAGTTCTCCATTCAGTGTTGCCTTACACCAATCCCCATATTGACTGATGCCCTCGCCCAAGTTAGAGGTGCCCTACTCTCATTCCTGCATCAAGTATTGTCCTGTCCCAATTCTCCCATTTAGTCCTACACTGCACCAATTCTCCCATTTGGTGCTAACTGCACCAATTTGCCATTATCGGGTGCCCCGTTCCAAATTCTCTGATTTCGATAACCCCGTGCCCAATTCTCCCATTTAGTAGTTCCTTGGAATGTTTCTCCAATTTCCTGGAGCACTGCCAGAATTCTAAAATTGAGTTAAAAACAAGTTGGACTGAAGGGTCTGTTTCCATGTTGTACATCTCTATGATTGTATGACTCTATTTATGGCTCCGCTGCTCTGCACCATTTCTCCCATTTACCAATCCTGCACAAATCCTGAAACTGCACCCACTCTCCCATTGAGTATTATCCTGCTCAATTTAAAGGCACCTGCATGAATTCTCCAATTATTGATGCCCTGCATCAATTCCTTCCATTTAATTGTTCTCTGATACACATCTTCCACGTACGGGTGCCCTGCTGAATTGTTTAAATTTAGTGACGCACTGAAGTGAATCCCCAATTTACTGATGCTTGTAACATTTCTTTTTGTTGATGCCCTGCCCCTATTCCCCAATTTAGACATGCTCTGCTCCAATCTTCTAATATATGAATATTATATTAGAATATTCACCAGTTTTCCAATGTAATGGCTCTGTGCAC
>NW_025141454.1:0-1247 GCF_004010195.1 Chiloscyllium plagiosum | reverse complement strand
CCTCGGATGCTGCCTGAACTGTTGTGCTTTTCCAGCACCACACTGATCTAGAGACATACACGAGAATTCCTAGAAACATGACATTCCAACCAGAACTCTATCAACAAACACATCGAGTTAGACCCCATCTACCACCCCCTGAGAAAAAGAACCGGAAATGACGTCACCACAGGAAATGACATCGCTAACCCAAAGAAACCCAAACATATAAATAGAAAGCAGGAATTATCAGCAGTGCTTTGCTCGGAGGCCCACTGAAGATGTTACCTAGTAGGCTGATAAAACATCTGGAAATGAACCTTCCAGCTCAGTGAGCAAACCTACATCCAGAAACTCAATCTAAGCTACAAATCTTCTCAAACTTTGCTACAAAGATATCTGTCAGGGCCCCAGCTATTTCCTCTCTCAGCTCCCTTAGCAACCTGGAATAGATCCCATCCGGTTCTGGGGATTTGTCCACCTTAATACCCTTTAGCCTACCCAACACATCTTCCCTCCTTATGTCAACGTGATCCAGAGTAAACAAACGTCTATCTCTAATCTCAGCATTCTTCATATCCCTCTCCTCAGTGAGCACTGATACAAAGTAATCATTGAGAACCTCACCCATTCTCTCACGTTCGACACACAGTCTTCCTTTATTGGACCAAACCTTTCTCTAGTTACTCGCTTGCTTCTTATATAAGAATAAAAGGCTTTGGGATTTTCCTTAATTCTGCTTGCTAAAGCTATTTCATGACCCCTTCTAGCCCACTTGATTCCTCGTTTAAGACTGTCCTACACTCCCAATATTCCCCCAGGACCTGTTCTGTTCTTAGCTGCCTGGGCCTTATGTATGCTTCCCTTTTCCTCTTGGCTAGTTGCACAGTTTCTCCTGTCATCCACGGTTCACGAATCTTGCCCTTTCCTATCCATTGTATTCAAAGGGATATGCCTGTCTGCACTATCTTTAACCTATCTTTGAAAGCCTCCCACATCTTAAATGTGGACTTCCCTTCAAATAGCTGTGTCCAATCTACAGTTCTGAGCTCCTGCCTAATTTTGATACAATTGGCCTGGGCCCAGTTTAGTACTCTTCCCTTAGGACCACTCTCATCTTTGTCTACAAGTATCTAAAACTTACAGAATTGTAGTCACTGTTCCCAAAGAAATCCCTCATCGCAACTTCTACCACCTGTCCTGGCTCGTTCCCCAACACCAGGACCCCTTCCCTAGTCGGACTATTGACATACTGCTCTAGAAAACTC
>NW_025141453.1:0-1247 GCF_004010195.1 Chiloscyllium plagiosum | reverse complement strand
GCACAATTACAACATGGAAAAGACATTTTGGCAAATACATGGAGAGGAGAAGGTTTGAAGAGCTAAGAGTCAAACGCAGGCAAATGAGACTCATTCAGTATGTGAAACATGGGCAGCATTGATAAGTTGGACCACAGGTTCTGTTTCCATGCTGTTTCACTCTGTATCCAGTCAAAGAGGATTACAGTACCGAAATAAAGCATGTTGTAGACACGGAAGCAAGTTACAGCGATAGGGATGGTAATGTGGAATGCAGTACGTTTCAAATATGTGGAGGGACTATCGGGAATGGAGTAGGTTACAGGGACAGGAATTGTTATAGGATTTACAAATTACTGAAGACCCTGGTGCACAAGCCATGCCATAGATAGAGTGCTGCAGAGTAGTGAGTCTTAGTACAGTGTTGGAGGAAGAACACAGAACAAAGATCCCAGGCAGCATTTCAACCTCTCGTCGGAGGCCTGCTTAAACCTCTGCTGTCCCGATGCTCACTAAGACAGCACAGGCCTGGATTGATGACTGTGACACTCCCGATGCAGTCTCAGTACAACGTAAATTAAGGTCCAGTTGCTGATTGATGCTTGGGTGTGTCTGTAATGTGTTCCCCCGCCCCAGCACTGTATTTGTGTCATGTTGTGTTAGCCGATGTTTGAAGCCCTCTCAGTCCTCTCTGCTCTGTGCACTGTCAGTGATATTACCTCGCTGTAGGATTTATTGAAGGCTGCAGATCTCCCTTCCCTTTGCCTTTCTGGCTGACCAACCATCGTCAATGAGGTGATGGATGAGCCACCCAGCAGTTGGGAAGTCTATTGAGTCAGGAACTTCCTGAGTACCTACAGGAGACAAAGGAATAGACAAAATGGGAAATTAGACTGATGCAGTGCGGGTTACACAGGGAGAATGGCATTGAGTTCCACAGAGATCTGGAAAATCCCAAACTCCTTCCCTGGCCTGTGCTGTTACATCTCTCTGGAGTGGATAATTCTGTTCGCTCAGGATCTGGGGTAACTGAAACAGCGAGTGGCGCTGACAGAGGCGGCAATTAGACCAACACAGTGTGGGACATCACATGGAGAGAGACTGAGTGTAATCATCAGAGTGCTGGAGTTCAGGATCTCACAATCCTGTTGGAAGAATAGGTTTAGCTTCATGATGCACTGGTGTCAATGCTCAGGGATGAGCAACCAGTGAGTAGGTGAAGTGCTGGCCTAGTCGTTTTATTGCTAGAGCATGTATCCAAAACCTCA
>NW_025141452.1:0-1247 GCF_004010195.1 Chiloscyllium plagiosum | reverse complement strand
TGTTGGTGAAACCATGCCTGGAGTATTGTGTCCAGTGTTGTTGAAACTATGCCTGGAGTATTGTGTCCCGTGTTGGTGAGACCATACCTGGAGTATTGTGTCCCGTGTTGGTGAAACCATGTCTGGCGTATTGTGTCCCGTGTTGGTGAGACCATACCTGGAGTATTGTGTCCCGTGTTGGTGAGACCATACATGGAGTATGGTGTCCCGTGCTGGTGAGACCATATCTGGAGTATTGTGTCCCGTGTTGGTGAAATCATACCTGGAGTATTGTGTACCGAGTTGGTGAAATCATACCTGGAGTATTGTGTACCGAGTTGGTGAGTACACACCTGGAGTATTGTGTCCCGTGTTGGTGAAAACATACTTAGAGCATTCTGTCCCGTGTTGGTGACACCATTCCTGGAGTATTGTGTCCCGTGTTGGTGATACCATGCCTGAAGTATTGTGTCTCGTGTTGGTGACACCATACCTGTGGTATTGTGTCCCATGTTGGTGAAACCATGCCTGGAGTATTGTGTCCCGTGTTGTTGACACCATACCTGGAGTATTGCGTCCCGTGTTGGTGAAACCATGTGTGGACTATTGTGTAGGGTGTTGGTGAAATCATGCCTGGAGTATTGTGTCCCGTGTTGGTGAGACCATGTCTGAGTATTGTGTCCCATGTTGGTGATACCATGCCTGGAGTATAGTGCCCTGTGTTGGTGAAACAATACCTGGAATATTGTGTCCCCTGTTGGTGAGACCATACGTGGAGTATTGTGTCCCGTGTTAGTGTGACTATACCTGGAGTATTTTGTCCTGTGTTGGTGAAAGAAAACCTAGAACATTGTGTCCTGTGTTGGTGAAAAAAAAACAGTTGTTTTGTGTCCCATGTTGGTGAAACCATGCCTGGATTATTGTGTCCCGTGTTCGTGAAACCATACCTGGAATATTGTGACCCGTGTTAGTGAGACCATACCTGGAGTATTGTGTCCCGTGTCGGTGAGAGCATTCCTGGAGTATTGTGTCCTGTGTTGTTGACACCATACCTGGAGTATTGTGCCCCGTGCTGGTGAAACCATACCTGGAGTATTGTATCCCATGTTGGTGATACCATGTCTGGAGTATTGTTTCCTGTGTTGATTAAACCATTCCTGGATTATTGTGACCCGTGTTGGTGACACCATTCCTGGGGTATTGTGTACCGGGTCGGTGAGTACACACCTGGAGTGTTGTGTCCCGTGTTGGTGAAAACATACTTAGAG
>NW_025141451.1:0-1247 GCF_004010195.1 Chiloscyllium plagiosum | reverse complement strand
CATGGCAGCTGCGGATCTCCTGGTCATTATCCTTGACTTGATATTGAGACATATTCCCATTGTTTATCGGGAACAGTTTTATTTCCTGAAGGACTCCGTCCCCGTGTGTAATATCCACGCCGTCCTGCTTTATGCAGCCACTGACTGCTCTGTCTGGTTCACCGTCACTTTCACCTTTGATCGCTTTGTGGCCATTTGTTGTCAGAAGCTGAAAAGTAAATATTGCAGTGAGAAAACGGCGGCTGTGGTTCTGGGAGCAGTGACTGTGCTGAGCTGTATAAAGAACATTTTTTGGTATTTTATGCTCACGGCTCGGTATTGGCTGGTGAACGAACCCTGGTTTTGTGATGTAACAGTCGCCATTGCATTCTCCAGTGTCTGGGCCACAATCGAGTTCCTCCACCACATTCTAACCCCGACTCTCCCGTTTCTCCTGATCCTGCTGCTCAATGTTCTCACCGTCAGACACATTTTAGTGACCAGTAGAGCCCGCAGGAGACTTCGCTCTCACACCAATGGGGACGCTCAGTCTGACACAGAAATGAGAAACCGAAAAAAATCCATAATTTTACTGTTTGTGATCTCAGCCAATTTCATCCTGTTATGGTCAACGTTAATGGTGTTTTCTATATGGAACCGGATGTATAATATTGGGTATTACTCTATATATCTCTATCCCTTTGTGCGGGAATTGGGCTTCATGCTGCAACTCCTCAGTTGCTGCACAAACACCGCGATTTATGTCATAACCCAGACTAAGTTCAAACAGCAGCTGAAGAATGTACTGAAATATCCCTTCACTCAAATCCATCAAGCAATCAAATTCAGTTATTAATCAATCCATCTGGGATGTACTTATTTCAGTTCAGTGTTTCAGCAATGGCGCAGCCTGTCGCTATGGTAACAGACTGAAGGTAGCGCTGGTTTGTCCATCCTTATCCCACGGGGGGTTACAGGGACACATTTCAATGTTTCTCACAACTCAGTAGCCAGTGAGAAAAGACACCATCCCACTGACTGTATCCATCACTTCAATTTGTAAACTATAAAATGTTCATTAAAACGTGCCGAGAAGCAGACGTTGTTTTGTGTCTTTGTGTTGAAGAAGCTGAGCTGGAGAGAAACATACTCAACTTGACTGCAGCGGAGAGTGCAGCAGAGTGAGCGTGACCACGAGGGAGTGTGTGTGGGAGATAGTGTGATGTTGGGGAAGTGTGTGGGGGAGATAGTGTGATGATGGGGCAGTG
>NW_025141450.1:0-1247 GCF_004010195.1 Chiloscyllium plagiosum | reverse complement strand
CCAATTTGTAACAGTCCCACCTCCCAGATAACCGGTCCCAATGTCCCAAAAATCAGAACTCCTTCCTCCTGCACCATCTCTCAAGCAATTCTATTCTTTCATTTCTACTCTGACTAGCACGTGGCATTAGTAGCAATCTTGAGATTACAACCTCTGAAGTCCTACTTCTTAATTTGACTCCTAACTCCCTAAATTCTGTTTGTAGGAGCTCATCCTGATTTTTAAACCTTTATCACTGGTGCCTACATGCACCATGAAAATTGCATATTCATCCTTCCCCTTCAGAATGTTCTGCAGTCGATCCGAGGCATTACTGTCCCTTGCACCTGGAAGGCAACATACCATTCTGGAGTCTTGACTTCGAACAGAAAAATGCTTATCTACTCCTTTTACAATTGAATTCCCGAGGACTTAGCCCTTCCAGTATTTTTCCCGCCCTTCTGAACCGCACAGCCAACCACGGTGCTTTTAACCTGGCTACTGCTGTCTTCTCCTGGTGAACCATCTCTCCAAACAGGATCCAAAACAGTGCACCTGCTAAGGAGGGAGGTGACCGCAGGGGACACCTGCAGTGCCTTCCTGCTCTTTCTCTGCCTTTTGGTCACCAATTCCCTTTCTCCTAATCTGTGATGTGATCAGTTCACTGAATGTGCTATCTAAAACCTCCTCCGCATTGTGTGTGCTCCAAGGTGAGTCCATCCGCCGCTCCAGAGCCATCATCCCGTCTATGCGTTCTTCATAAGCAGTGTCTTTGGTGCGAGGATCAGGGATGCCTTCGAGCATGCTCAGGGCATACTGAAGGGGAGGCTGAACAGCCAGCGGCTGTGGTACACATTGGTACCAATGACATTGGCAGGAAACGTGACAAGATCCTGCAAGGAGAGTGCAGGGATATGGACACACGTCCTGCACGAGAACAGGGACAGCAGCTTTGTCCCTGACCTCCCACATTGAGCAAGTGGAGCATAACATGGCTCTGAGATTTCCTGTCACTTTTACTCTAAAGCTTAACTTGGTCTTAAATTAGATATATGGAAAAAGAAAGGGTTTTCTTTAACCAATCACAGGATTAAAAAAAAAGGAAGAGAAGCACCTTATCAACACAGTACAGGGTTCTTTTGCTTTGGTTTGATGAGGAGTTCGGGGTGGGAGACATTACACGTGTAGTGTCTCTCGTTCAAACGCTGTCCAAATATGTCAGATCACTTACCCTGCCAGCGCACAACTGGTCCTCTCCCACTCCGTTC
>NW_025141449.1:0-1247 GCF_004010195.1 Chiloscyllium plagiosum | reverse complement strand
CTTGAGAAGGTGGTGGCCAGCTGCCTGTTGAACACTGCAGTCCACCTGCTGACCTCCAATGCCATTAGGGAGGGAATTCCAGGGTTCTGACCCAGTGACTGTGAAGGAGCGGTGATATATTTCCAAATCAGGATGGTGATTGGCTTGGAGGGTACTTGAAGATGATGGGTTTTCCTTGTCCTTCTAGATAGACGTAGACGTGATTGGGAAGATGGTCTCTGAGGATCTTTGGTGAATCATTTCACTGCAGCATGTAGATAGTAAAACACTGCTGCTGCTGCTGAGCGTTGATGGTGGAGCATTGTGGATGAAGGGACAGTCAAACTGGTTGCCTTGTCCTGGATGGTATAAAGCTTCTTAAGTGTTGTTGTGGCTGCACTCATCCAGGCAAATTGGGAGTCGTCTATCACACTTCTGACGAATGTATTGTAGATGATGGACAGACTTTTGGAAGTCAAGATGTGAGTTAGTCGCCGCAGTATTCCTAGCTTCTGACCTTCTCTTGTAGTTACTGTGTTTATGTGGTGAGACCAGTGAGTTTCTAAGCAAGATTACCTACCAAGATTTTGATTCTGGGGGATTCAGTGATAGTAACACCATTGAATGCCAACGGGCAGGTTAGATTGTATTTTATTGGTGATGGTCACGTTCTGGTATTTGTGTGGCCCGAATATTACTAGCCATTTGTCACTGGTATTTGTGTGGCCCGAATATTACTAGCCATTTGTCAGCCTGGATACTATCCATATCTTGTCGCAATTGAACATGGACTGTTTCAGTATCTGAGGAGCCACAAATGTTGCAGAATATTGTACAATCATTGGCGAACATCCCCACTTCTGACCTTAAAATGGAGGGAAGGTCGTTGATGAAGCAGCCCTGAAGAAGTTTTCGGCCACTGGTCAAGGGACTCCTACAGACATGGAGCTGAGTTGACTGACCTTTCTCAACCATGACCATCTTCCTACGTGTCAGGTATGATTCTAACCAGCGGGGAGTTTGCCCCTGATACCCATTGATTGCAGTTTTGCTAAGGCCCCTTAATGCGGCACATGGTCGAAGGCAGACGCGTTTTAAAGGACTGTCACTCTCACCCCATCTCTGGAATTCAGATCTTTTGTACATATTTTAACCTGAGTGGCCCTGGTGGAGCCCTAACTGGGCGTCATTGATCAGGGTATTGCTGACACGTGCTGCTTTAAAGCACTGAGACATTCCACCACTTTACTGATGATCGAGAGTAGACT
>NW_025141448.1:0-1247 GCF_004010195.1 Chiloscyllium plagiosum | reverse complement strand
CATGGGTTTCCTCGGGTGCTCTGATTTCCTCCCGCAGTCCAAAGATGTGCAGGTTAGTTGAATTGGCAATACTAAAGTGTTCAGGGATGTGTGGGCTAGATTAGTCAGGGAAATGTAGAGTAATAGGGTAGGGGAATGAGGCTGGGTGGGATAGCCTTCAGAGGATCAGTGTGGACTTATTGGGCCAAATGGCTTATTTCTACACTGTCGTGATTCTATGACTGGAGGGGAGCTAAGGTGACTTCACTTTTTCTTAAAAAATGGATTGGCAAAGAAAATGGGGAATGATAGGCCGGTTAGCCTGAAATCAATGGAAGGGAAAATGTTGGAGTAAATGTTAAGGACATAATAACTAAGCATTTGGAAAGCAGTGACACGACTGGTCTTAATCAGCATGAATTCACGAAAGGAAATCATGCTTGACAAACCGTCTGGAATCTTTGACGATTTGTCCAGTACACAAGGGTGAATCAGTTGATGGTGAGACTTTGGGCTTTCAAAAGGCTTTTGACAAGGTTCCACACAACAAAGTTATGGCTCATGGTATCAGAGGTCGTGATTTGATGTGGATAGAGAACAGGTTGGCAGACAGGAAGCAGAGAGTTGTAATAAACTGTTGATTCTCAGAGTGGCAGGCAGTGACGGGTGGAGTACCATAGGGACCCTAGCTGTTCACAATACACATTAATAGTTTGGATGAAGGAATTGAATGCAACATCTCCAAATGTGCAGACAGCTGAGTGGTAGTGTGTGTTGTGAGGAGGATGCTCAGAAGTTGCAGAGTGACTTGGATAGGCTGTCTGAATGGGCAAATACTTGCAAATACAACATATTGTGGATAAATGTGAGGTTCTCCACTTCGTGGCAAAAACAGGAAGGCAGATTATGATCTGAATGGTGGCAGTTTAGGAAAAGGTGAAGCCCAATGAGACCTGGGTGTGATGGTGGAACGGTCACTAAAGGTTGGCATGCAGGTGCAGGAAATGGGGGAAAGCTCATGGCATGCTGGCCTTCAGAGTGAGAGGATTTAATACAGGACGACGAATGTCTGATTGCAGTTATATAGGGTCTGTGGGAGGCCACATCTTGAGTACTCCGTGCAGTATTGTGGTCTTCTATTCTGAGGAAGGACATTCTTCCTATTGAGGGAATCTCACAAAGCTTCAACAGACTGATTCCAAGGATGGCTGGACTGACATAGGAAGAAAGACTGGATCAATTGGGTTTGTACTCACTGAACTTCAGAA
>NW_025141447.1:0-1247 GCF_004010195.1 Chiloscyllium plagiosum | reverse complement strand
CAGCACCACCGTCCTTCGCATCGTCTGCAAATTAATTAACCCACCTTTCTACACCATCATCCAGGTCGTTTATAAAAATGACGAACAGCAGTAGAGCCAACACCGACCCTTGTGGTACACCATTGGTAATTGGACTCTAGGGTGATCATTTCCCATCAACCACCACCCTTTGTCTTCTTTCAGCAAGCCAATTATTGATCCAAAATACTATATCACCCACAATACCATTCTTCCGCATTTTGTGCAATATTCTGGATCAGTGGTGCTGGAAGAGCACAGCAATTCAGGCAGCATCCGAGGACAGGCAAAATCGACGTTTCGGGCAAAAGCCCTTCATCAGGAAGGGGAAATGACCTGGGAGTAGAAGTGGGAGAGAGACTCCCTGAGATTCTGGGCACCGTATGAAAGATGAAGACAAAGAACAATTAGAGAGAGAATAGGATGCGTTAAAATCCAAAATAGGCATGCATGTGTAAATTCTGAAGAAATGGGTAAGGTCCTCAATGTCCCCTCTGTGTTTACCATGAAGAAAGACATGAAGATCTGTAGCCTTTGGTAGGTTAATTGTCATATCTTTGTACTGTCCATATCACAGTAGACATACAGTAGTTACCTCTAAAGGTTGTGATGCTTCCCGCCTCAACTACTCTCTGGGAAAGGCGTTGCATGTCTCCACAATCATCTAGGTGAGACAATGTTTCCTGGTGTCCCTCTAAAACTCTCGGTTTTCATCTTGAAATCGTGCTATCCTGTTATTAGCTCGTTTACTAAGAGGACCGAGTGTTTTTGTTCCATGTTGGCCATCCCACACATATCCAAAATATCCCAGTCACCGTTCAAAATTAAACAAACCGAGCTTTTCCAGCCACTCTCTTCACAACTGAACTGCTAATGCAAACACAACATTTTGATGAATCACCTTTGCATGTCTTCTAATGCAATTGCGTTCTTCTTCTGCTGTAGTGACCAAAGCTTCAATTGATACTGCACCTCTCGTCCAGACAGCATCCTAATTGAGTTTCTTTTTTGAAGGCTTTTTCACAAATGTAGTCGAGGGCAGTGAAGTTGATTTTGTCGAGATGGACGTCATCCAGCCCTTTAACAGGTGCTTCCGGTAGGCTGCTGAGAGACCTGAAGTCTCACAGGATCTAGAGGCAGCTTGCCTATTGAACACAAAGTTGGTTTGATGCAAGAATAATGTGGATGAGCAGCTGTTGGGCGAGGGTGGGCAAATTGAAAACCTAGAA
>NW_025141446.1:0-1247 GCF_004010195.1 Chiloscyllium plagiosum | reverse complement strand
TATGCAGAACTGGGCTGATAAGTGAAAACTTCAACCGGAAACGTGTGACGTCATCACGTTGGACAATCGAATTTGAATGCAAAATACAGGGCTCATGGGAGGATTGTTGTCAGTGTGGAAGAAGAGAGGGATCTTGGGGACCATGTGCAGACTGATAATGTTGTTAAGACGGCGTATGATGTGTTGGCTTTAATTAAAAGGGTCCTTCGTTTAAGATCCGCAAGGGTATGTGACAGCTCGAGAGAGTCCTCCTTCAACAACACTTGGAATATTGTTTTTAGTTCTGATCGCCAAAGGATAGGAAATATGTGGAAACTTCGAGAGAGTGCGGAGGAGAATTGCCAGGATGCTGCGTGGACTGTACGGCATGTGGATGACGTCAGTTCGTGTGAGTTAGGACTTTTCTCGTTGCAGTGAATAAGGATGACGTGTGACTTGATAGAGATGTACAAGATATTGAGAGGCATACATAGAGACAATAGACTGAGACTTTTTTCCCATGGCAAAAATATTTATCACGAGAGGGAACAATTTTAAGGTAATTGGAGGAAGGTTCAGCGGAGATGTCAGGGGTAGGTTCATTACTCAAAGAGTTTTAGGTGCGTGGAATGCATTGCCAATATTTATAGTAGAGTCAGCATATTTGGGACGTTGAAGCGAATCTTGGATAGGCACATGGAACTTATTACAATGAAGATTAAGTAGGTCAGTTTGATCTTAGAGTAGGATAAGAGGCCAGCACAACATCGAGGGCTGATGGGTCTGTGCTTGATGTACTCTTCTGTGCTCTATTTTCTATGTACCTAACGAACAGACTGTTGCGAGACTTTGTAGTTCTGATGTGTGTAACAGCTTGCAAGTAAGTAGACTAACAAAATGTACCGGCTTTTTTGACCATTTCAGGGCAATTCAAGATAAACGTGCATAAAGATCATGTTTCAAGTTGTTGCTGTGGAAGTCAAAATTTGCAAGTATATAGTCTACACAAAAGAAGATAGCAAACTTGAAGTTTGGAAAGTTCGTGGGCTCATTCCTTACGTCCTAGGAACGCAACAACTTGGCGTAATCTGCAGGAACACCAAGGTGAATGCTGGAAAACTGAAGAGATCTTACATTCTTGGAGCACCTGCTCTTGATTTGTAATAGCGTAAACTCAGGCGCATTTCATTTGACAGGATTTGTAACCCATCCGTGATCGCCAATCTGAGCCCACATTACTGACATATAGTTATGCTCATCAGAGGAAG
>NW_025141445.1:0-1247 GCF_004010195.1 Chiloscyllium plagiosum | reverse complement strand
GTCAGGCTGTGTGGATATAGTCAGGCTGTGTGGTTCGAATCAGGCTGTGTGGATATAGTTGGGCTGTGTGGATATAGTCAGGCTGTGTGGATACAGTCGGGCTGTGTGGATATAGTCAAGCTGTGTGGTTGTAGTCAGGCTGTGTGGATATAGTCAGGCTTTGTGGATATAGTCAGGCTGTGTGGTTATAGTCAGGCTGTGTGGATATAGTCAGGCTGTGTGGATATAGTCAGGATGTGTGGATATAGTCAGGCTGTGTGGATATAGTCAAGCTGTGTGCCTGTACTCGGACTTTGCCTGTACTCGGATGCTGCCTGAACTGCTGTGCTCTTCGAGCACCACTGATCGAGGACCTGTGTGGTTATAGTCAGGCTGTGTGGTTATAGTCAGGCTGTGTGGTTATAGTCAGGCTGTGTGGAAACAGTCAGGCTGTGTGGTTATAGTCAGGCTATGTGGATGTCAACAGGCTGTGTGGATATAGTCAGGCTGTGTGGAAATACTCAGGCTGTGTGGTTATAGTCAGGGTGTGAGGTTATAGTCAGGCTGTGTGGATATAGTCAGGCTGTGTGCATATAGTCAGGCTGTGTGGATATAGTCAGGCTGTGTGGATTTAGTCAGGCTGTGTGGTTATACTCAGGCTGTGTGGTTATAGTCAGGCTGGATGGATATAGTAAGGCTGTGTGGATATAGTCAGGATGTGTGGTTATAGTCAGGCTGTGTGGATATAGTCAGGCTGTGTGGAGATAGTCAGGCTGTGTGATTATAGTCAGGCTATCTGGATAAGGTAAGGCTGTGTGATTATAGTCAGGCTGTGTGGATATAGTCAGGCTGTGTGGTTATAGTCTGACTGTGTTGATATAATCAGGCTGTGTGATTATAGTCAGGCTGTGTGGATATAGTCAGGCTGTGTGTTTATAGTCAGACTGTGTTGATATAATCAGGGTGTGTGGATGTAGTCAGGCTGTGTGGTTATTTTCAGGCTGTGTGATTATAGTCAGCCTGTGTGGTTATATTCAGGCTGTGTGGATATAGTCAGGCTGTGTGGATATAGTCAGGCTGTGTGGTTCTAGTCAGGCTGTGTGGATGTAGTCAGGCTGTGTGTTTATAGTCAGTCTGTGTTGATATAATCAGGCTGTGTGGATATAGTCAGGCTGTGTGGTTATTTTCAGGCTGTGTGATTATAGTCAGCCTGTGTGGTTATATTCAGGCTGTGTATATAGTCAGGCTGTGTGGATATAGTCAGGCTG
>NW_025141444.1:0-1247 GCF_004010195.1 Chiloscyllium plagiosum | reverse complement strand
AGATAATTGTAGCTTCCTTACAGTCCAAAACTAGCGAATGGAGAACAGGAAAATGGCAGACTATGAAGCATCTACTTCAGTTCTGCCTTCCTGATAGGATTTTTAAAAAATGCTTCCAAACAATTCTAGGTCTACTGAGAAAGAAAGGAAAAGCAGTCAAATCACTAAATAAGCAATTTTGGAGATATTATGTGTACTGAAATCTGATAAATCCCCATGGAATGTTAATCTATATCTCTGATTCCTAAAGGAGGTGGCCATGGGAATAATGGATACTTTGCTTGCCGTCTTCCAAATTCCAGATGATTGAATTGACAGATTTGAGAGCAGCAAATATAACCCCAGTGTTTCTAAAGGAGGCAGGGAGACAGCACCAAAGAAGCACTCAGGACAATACAAGAATCTGTGAGAAAGAATGCTTTGCCAGGGAACTTTGAGAATTATGTTAATTTGAAAGTAATGAGCGTGGATCAAGTCAATATCAAATTATTAATGGCGAATCACATTTAAGAATCCGACTGCGAAATAAATTATGGCGAAGCAATATATGCAGTGAATTTGAATTTTCAGAAACATTTTTGATGACGTCCCAAGTGTAGTGTTGTGACGATACTACTCCTTTAACATGGTTATGCTGTCCTTGTTTTTCTTTCATAGCAGTCTTAAATGCAGCGAATCCGAAGAGTCTGGGTTTGACTACTTGGGAATACTTTGAAGTCTAAAATTAAAACACGTACAATGAAGAGTGAGCTATGCTAGATCGGGTCCTGTGGAATGAGACAGGAATAATTAATGACCTCATTCTTAGGAATCAACTTGGAAGGAATGATCACAGTATGGTTGAAGTTAAAACACAGATGGAGAGTGAAGATAAAAATCAATACCAGGGTCCTGTGCTTAAACGAAGGGGACTACAACAGAATGGAGGGAGGACTTGGCAAAAGTCGACTGGAAACAAATACTTTATGGTGAGAGTTGGCGAGCAGTGGAGGATTTTCAAAGTAGTTTTTCAAAGTCCTAATCAAAAGCATATTCAGTGAAAAGGAAAGCCTCGAAGAAAAGGGGAAATCTGTCGTGTTTGGGAAAATACGCAAGGTAATCAAATTGAAAGAGATGGAATGCAAAGTGGCCCCAGAAGATTGGGAAAAGATAAAAGGCCAACAGAAAGCCACGAAAAGAGCAATAAAGAAAAGTAGGATAGTATTTGGATTCCTGTATTTGGATAACTGGGGTTCTTTTTGGGGAAG
>NW_025141443.1:0-1247 GCF_004010195.1 Chiloscyllium plagiosum | reverse complement strand
AAATCTGTCGTGTCTGGGGCACCACATTTTGTTCAAAATGCATATATCTCCAATTTCATTTTGCTTCCCTAAAACAGAGTTGTGATGATGTATGCAGGAAGCTTCAGACATGAGCAAATCCGTCACAGTGCTGGACCTGTCTGTTGATCTTAAATTGGTGAAACTCTGTACCCAGCGTGGTCATTGAGAAAAGGACTTTCCAATTGCTGAATTAGCCCTAACAGAGAACAGACTTTCCTGAGGAGTGCCAGCACAAGCTGACTGAAGGGCTGCAGCCTTCAGCTCTCACTTTTCACCTGGAGCAGTGTCCAGGCCAGCCCATATCACTCTGCAAGGGGAAGGGATAGCAGACAAAATGGACACAGGAAGCTAACTGGCTCATCCTGCTGTGTGGGAAATTCGAGTGGTTCTTTCCACTGACAGGGCGCTGTTCTCAAGCCAAACAGATGTTTTATAGACTGGACTAATAATTAATGTGACGGATAATTTCTCGTGCCAGTGTGATGCTAGGCACATGTGGCACACTTTCCAACAACTGGCATGTCATATTAACCGATATACCCCATTCACCATTCTCAGTGGTTGCCTTATCTTTTGCACTGATATGCTGGGCTCCTCCATCAGTGGTGGGGGCTGTAGAAGGGGGGATATTTGTGGAGCCCTCTCCTTAAACAAGCTCTTCAATTGTCCATCAGTATTCACATGTGGAGAACGACTGTGTTTGTGATCTGGAATAGCTTATCTCTATCAGGGGTTGCATGGTGGCTCAGTAGTTAGTACTGCTACCTCACCGTGCGAGTAACCTGGAATCGATTCCAGTCTCAGGCTGTGTGGAGTTTACACATGCTCCCTGCATCTGCGTTGGTTTCCTCTGCGTGCTCCAGTTTCCTCCCAGATTCCAAAGACTAGGTGCATTAGTCAGGATAAATGGTCTGGATGGTTTGCTCTTTGGAGTTTCTGTGTTGGGCTGAAGGGCTTATTTCCACACTGTAGGCATTCTATGATATGCTGCTTGCATTGCATCATGTCCACTGTTGTTGCTTCACATGATTACCAGCTCATTTCAGTGTGGCTGGTCTGCTCTTCGCTTATATTCCCACACTTCTCATGAATCAGCCTTGAGTACCCCAGCATTACGATAATGGGGAAGTGAATTATTGTATAATTCACCTCATTCAATTTCCTATGGACTTGATAAGGTCCATTAAACCTTTCTTTTAATGGTTCACATACCATTGGAAGGAACA
>NW_025141442.1:0-1247 GCF_004010195.1 Chiloscyllium plagiosum | reverse complement strand
AATGGCGACGTTTTCTTTTACTTGTCTGCTTCCGATTTCGTACATGCTGTGTTGCTTCGAAATGCAGTCTAACCCCACCCGCTAATTTATGTTTTATTGAAAATTTGACATATTCTAAGTATGTGGTCTCTGCACTCTGACATGCCAAGTTTTCCTTCGTTAATTTCAGTGATCTTCTCACCTCATGCCCAAAAATGAATACAAATGTTCTAAATTTGATAGATTCACTTCGATAGATATCCCGAATTGAAAAACATACAAATGGCATTTCAGCATCTCAAAAATGCAGATATTTTAAGTAGAAGAACCTCAATTTCGTATTTAATGTTTGAGATTACTTTCCTAATGTTCCCTGCGATTCTGCATGTTACGCACTGTAGTTCACTTGTTATATTCCTCGGCTACCTACAACTTTCCTGAATAATTATGCTGTGAAATTTAACATTTCATCTGCTTGTATTGTTGTGGTATTTCATATCTTGTGAAAGAATTCAGTAACTGTTCTTTTTTTAAGCTGTGATACTACGTTATGAAATGGCCTTTGCAGATCTGGTGGACACATCTATTATGGTCAACTAACGCTCATTTCCTCTTTTCTGGTTCAGGTCGGGCTCCTATGAACTCAAATGAGACCTTTGTAAAAGGTTCCTCAAATGCACTAATGGTAATTGAAGATATTCCTTTTATAAGTGCCTGAGGTTTTCTAATTTCTGAATATGCCTGGGAAAAAATGTATAACATCCTTATCCAGTCCTGGCGAACAAAACAAAATCTTATTTTGCCTTGAATTTCTGCACTCTCAAATAACCCACAGCTTGTGATTCATGTGCTACCGATAACAACTCTTTTCTATTACCCACTGTGAATGAGTCTTGCTGAAATTTTGCCCATTTGTCTTGCTAATGAAAGTATGATGGCCACCATTTCTTTATTCTGACATCAAATTTGAGAAAGTTACATTTTGGGATACGTGGAAGTTCTTCATCTGTCTGTGCGTTCTGATACCATTCTGGGTAATCTACGATGAAGGAAGGGGCAAAATAATAACTGATCCATTTGGTGAGGTTTAGTTTTTCACTTTTCTTAGTGGTTCACTTGCACTCTTGAAAAATAATTGCTGTTTAAAAGTTGTTGCACTGTTTTTGGAACTTCGAGGGAAAAGATCAAAAAAATATATTTTTAAAACAGGAAATATTGAGAGAGCGGGTACGAATCTGGGAGGTGAAACAAAACAGCAGTGAACACAC
>NW_025141441.1:0-1247 GCF_004010195.1 Chiloscyllium plagiosum | reverse complement strand
TGTCTGTGTACAAAACAAGTGTCCCTCACATCCTCTTTAAATGTTACTGTTCTCACAATAAACCAATATTATCTCGCTTTGAACTCATGTGCCTTGTGAAAAATTACTCCCTGACTCTATTCTCTGTCCGTCTGCCTCATGACTTAATAAAATTCTGTAAGGCCATTCCTCAGCCCTGAAGCTCCAGGGAAAACTGTCGAAGCCTATTCAGCTTCGTGCTATTGTCCAAACAGTGCAAACCTTGCAAACCCTTTCAAATACTTTCTAAATTGCACCACGTTCGTTACTGAATACGCGATCTGTTAGTGCCTGACGTGAAGCGACGCTGAAACACTAGTAATGACAATTTTGACCCCCTGACTCTCTTGGGTAGTGTGGCCGAGTGGTCTAAGGCGCTGGATTTAACCTCCAGTCTCTATCGAGGCGTGGGTTTGAATCCCACCACTACCGACGCAGCGGCTGTCCTACTACAGGCACTTCAATATAGCATAAACCGTGCAGGTCCTATACGGTTTCGTTGTTGTGTTTGCAGCTGCTCAGGCCTCTGATCCAGGCTGACTCTGAAAACAGTGTGAGCCATTGCTGTCGGAGCCTCCTCATCCACTCTGCTTTCGGACATATGCGTGGCTAGTTTTGGTGCCAGTTTCTGTGTCTCACATGGTCAGCGCATTTGGCTGAAAGTTTGGTGGTTCGAGCCCGCCCTTCGCACCGAGCCTCAATTATTTCAGTTCCAGCATTGAGACCAACCATGTACCGACACTGCAACCAGGAGAACTCACCCGAGTCCGCAGCTGGATGATGGGCCGAAAGGTCTTTTTCACGCTCTAAAATTGGAAGAAAGAGAGAAACACTGCCTCCTGGTCTTAGGTTCTTTGCTGTAGGAAAAGGTGTCACTTCCTGTGATCTCCCTCTGACAACTCCATTGCTTTTAGTTTCTCTCACTTGATTGGTTTTCTGTTCCTTCTGGTTTCGTGGTCTAATAACACTTCCCAAAGCTGAGGCTCCTGCTAAATGGTAGAATTGGGCTCGGGCATCAGTAAGTGGGAGAATTAGTACAGGGGTATGAGTAAATGGGAGATTTGGTGCGAATCAATAAATGGGACATTCGGTGCACAGTGCCATTACATTAGACAATTGTTGGAAATGCCAATACATGAGATAATTGGAGCAGAGCATGTCTTAATTGGAGAATAGGGGCCAGGCAGTCAATAAAAAGAAGAAATGTTGCAAGCATCAGTATTGTAAAC
>NW_025141440.1:0-1247 GCF_004010195.1 Chiloscyllium plagiosum | reverse complement strand
GGAACAGGGAGCAGGGAACGGGGAACTGGGAACTGGGAACAGGGAACCGGGAACAGGGAACCGGGAACAGAGAGCAGGGAGCAGGGACCAGAGAACAGAGAACAGAGAACAGAGAGCAGAGAACTGGGAACAGGGAACAGGGAACAGGGAACAGGGAACTGGAACTGGGAACAGGGAACTGGGGACACAGAACAGGGAACAGGGAACACCGGGAACAGGGAACCGGGAACAGAGAACAGGGAGCAGGGAGCAGGGACCAGAGAACAGAGAACAGAGAACAGAGAACAGGGAACAGGGAACAGGGAATAGGGAGCAGGGAACAGGGAACAGGGAACAGGGAACAGAGGACAGAGGACAGAGAACAGAGAACTGGGAACAGGGAACTGGGAACAAGGAGCAGGGAGCACGGAACAGGGAACAGGGAACTTTGAACAGAGAACTGGGAACAGGGAACAGGGAACAGGGAACAGGGAACAGGGAACTGGGAGCAGGGAGCAGGGAGCAGGGAACTGGGAACAGGNGAACAGGGAACTGGGAACAGGGAACAGGGAACAGGGAACTGGGAACAGGGAGCAGGGAGCAGGGAGCAGGGAACTGGGAGCAGGGAACAGGGAACAGGGAACCGAGAACAGGGAACTGGGAACAGGGAGCAGGGAGCAGGGAGCAGGAACAGGTAGCAGGGAACAGAGAAGAGAGAACAGGGAACAGGGAACAGGGAACTGGGAACAGAGAACAGAGAACAGAGAACAGGGGAACAGGGAACAGGGAACATGGAACTGGGTACAGGGAACAGGGAACAGGGAACAGGGAACTGGGAACAGGGAACAGGGAACTGGGAACAGAGAACAGAGAACAGAGAACAGGGAACTGGGAACAGGGAACTGTGAACTGGGAACAGGGAGCAGGGAGCAGGGAACAGGGAACAGGGAACTGGGAGCAGGGAACAGGGAACAGGGAACTGGGAACAGGGAACTGGGAACAGGGAATAGGGAACAGGGAACTGGGAACAGGGAACTGGGAACAGAGAACAGGGAACTGGGAACAGAGAACAGGGAACAGGTAACTTGGAACAGGGAACTGGGAACTGGGAACTGGGAACAGGGAGCAGGGAGCAGGGAACAGGGAACTGGGAACTGGGAACAGGGAACAGGGAACTGGGAACAGGGAGCAGAGAACTGGGAACAGGGAACAGGGAACAGGGAAAAGGGAACAGAGAACAGAGAACAGGGAACTGGGAACTGGGAACA
>NW_025141439.1:0-1247 GCF_004010195.1 Chiloscyllium plagiosum | reverse complement strand
AAATGCACCCTGTGCGGTCTGGAGACTGGGCACTGCATGGTCTGTAGACTGTGGTATGGAGTGGAGGCTGGGCCCAGTGCGGTCTTGTTACTGGGCCTGGTTCTGTCTGAAGACTGGGCCTGGTGTGGTCTGGAGACTGGGCCCTGTGTGGTCTGGAGACTGGGCCCAGTGCGGTCTGCAAGGTGGACCCTGTCCGGTCTGGAGACTGAGCACTATGCAGTCTGGAGACTGGGCATCGTGTGGTCTGGTGACTGGGCCCGGTGTTGTCCGGTGACTGCGCCCGGTGTCGTTGGTTGACTGGGAATTGTGTAGTCTAGAGACTTGACCCTGTGCGGTCTGGTGACTGGGCGCGGTGTGCTCTGGTGACTGGGCCTAGTGCAGTCTGATGACTGGGCCTGGTGCCGTATGGAGACTGGGCCCAGTGCGGTCTGCAAAATATACCCTGAGCGGTCTGGAGACTGGGCCCTGTGCAGTCTGGAGACTGGGCCTGGTGCGTTCTGGAAACTGAGTCCGGTGCGGTCTGGTGATTGGTCCAGTGCAGTCTGGTGACTGGGCCCTGTGCTGACGGGAGAATGGACCCTGTGTGATCTGGAGAATTGGCCCTGTGCGGTCTGGGGATTCGGTCCTGTGCAGTCTGGTGACTGGGCCTGGTGCCGTCTGGAGACTGGGATGAGTGCGGTCTGCAAAATGTACCCTGAACGGTCTGGTGACTGGGTCCTGTATGGTTTGGAGACTGGGCCCTGTGTGGTCTGGAGACTGTGGTATGGAGTGGAGACTGGGTCTGGTGCAGTCTGGTTACTGGGCCCGGTGCAGTCTGGAGACTGGGTCCGGTGCGGGCTGTAGAATGGGCCACGAGTGGCCTGGACACTTGGCCTGGTGCGGTTTGGTAACTGGGCCCAGTGCGGTCTGCAAAATGGACCCTGCGCAGTGTGGAGACTGTGCACTGTGTGGTCTTGAGACTGTGGTATGGAGTAGAGACTGGGCCCAGTGCGGTCTGGCTACTTGGCGCGGTTCTGTCTGGAGACTGGGCCTGGTGTGGTCTAGAGATTGGGCCCTGTGTGGTCTGGAGACTTGGCACAGTGCAGTCTGGAGACTGAGCCTGGTGCGGTCTGGTGACTGGGCCTGGTGCTGTATGGAGACTGGGACCTGTGCGGATTGGAGACTCAGCCCGATGCAATGTGGAGAATGGGCCTGGTGTGGCCTGTAGACAGGGCCCCGGTCCAGTCTGGAGACTGGGCATGGTTCAG
>NW_025141438.1:0-1247 GCF_004010195.1 Chiloscyllium plagiosum | reverse complement strand
GTAGCCATTTAGATACAGAACTGGCTCAAAGTTGGAAGACAGAGGGTAGTTGTTGAGGGTTGTTTTTCAGACTGGAGGCCTGTGACCAGTGGAATGCCACAAGGATCAGTGTTGGGCCCTCTATTTTTTGTCATTTATATAAATGATTTGGATGCGATGTACAGTTAGTAAGTTTGCAGATGACACTAAAATTGCAGGCGTAGTGGACAGCGAAGAGGATTTCCTCAGATTGCAACAGGATCTGGACCAATGGGCTGAGAAGTGACAGATGGAGTTTAATTCAGATAAATGCGAGGTGCTGCATTTTGGGAGAGCAAACCTTCGCAGGACTTCTACATTTAATGGTAAGGTCCTACGGAGTGTTGCTGAACAAAGAGACCTTGGAGCGCAGTTTCATTCTTCCTTGAAAGTGGAGTCGGGGGTAGATAGGATAGTGAAGAAGGCGTTTGGTATGCTTTCCTTTATTTGTCAGAGTACCGAGTACAGGAGTTCGGAGGTCATGTTGCCGCTATATAGGACATTGGTTAGGTCACTCTTGGAATATTGCGTGCAATTCTGGTCTCCTTCCTATCGGAAAGATGTTGTGAAACTTGAAAGGATTCAGAAAGGATTTACAAGGATGTTGCAAGGGTTGGAGAATTTGAGGTACAGGGAGAGGCTGAACAGTCTGGTGCTGTTTTCCCTGGCGTGTCGGAGGCTGAGGGGTGAACTTATCGAGGTTTACCCTGGGGTAAGGGAGGTTTAGTTTGAGAGGGGAAAGATATGAAAGAGACCTAAGGGACAACATTTTCACGCAGAAGGTGGTGCGTGTATGCAGTGAGCTGCCAGAGGAAGTGGTGGAAGCTGGTACAATTGCAACATTTAAGAGGAATTTGGATGAGTATATAAGTAGGAAGGGTTTGGATGGGCATGGGCCAGGTGCTGGCAGGTGGAACTAGATTGGGTTGGGATATCTGGTCGGCATTGACAGGTTGGACCAAAGGGTCTGTTTCCATGCTGTACATCTCTATGATTCTATGACTCTATAACTCACTCCGGGCTACCTGTTATTCTGCATATAAACCACCCTGAAACCCTCGATTAGATTCCAGTCTGTAACTCACTCTGGGGTATCTGTTATTGTACACATAATCGTCCCGAATCCCCTTGATAAAATTCCAATCTGTAACTGACTTCCAATTTTAAGGGACTCTGTACATTAGCCACTTCAATCATTTGATTAGACTCCAGTCTGTATCGCACTCCTG
>NW_025141437.1:0-1247 GCF_004010195.1 Chiloscyllium plagiosum | reverse complement strand
AATGATGACCGGCCCTTCACAAATAATGTCAGGTATAGAGTATTGTGGGGAATGTCAAGTATGCTGCAAACAAATCGACTCCCACAGTCTATTTCGACGACAGCTCCTCACATCTTCCCTCTTGTAAAAACGCCATCCTTTATTCCCAATTCCTCTGACTCTGCTGCATCTGTTCCCAGAATGACCAATTCCATCTCAGAAAATCCCCGATGTCTTCATTTTCAAATACCACAATTTCCACTCCCACGTGGTCGACGATGCCCTCCAGCACTTGTCCACTTCCCTCCTCTCCGTCCTCAACCATCACCCTCACCTACCCCCTTACCTCCATCCAAGGCCCATAGGATCCTTCCCCATCCGACAGAAATTTACTTGTACTTCCACAAATGTCATCTACAGCATCTGTCGCACCCGATGTGTCTCTTCGACAACGGGGAAACAGGCCGCCAACTTGTGGAGCATGACAGGGAACGTCTCTGGGACTTCGTCACCAATGAAACGCATCATCCAGTGGCTGAACACTTCAACTCCACCTCCTACTCCGCCAAAGACACAGGTCGTGGGCTTTCTCCATTGCCAATCCCAAAGCTCCCAGTGCCTGTAGGATGAACACATAATCGTCCACCATGGGACGTTGCAACCACAGGGGTTCAAAGTGGATTTTACCGTTTTACTAAATTCCCCTCCCGCACGTTTTTCCCGTCCAAAGCCTCGAACTGAGCACAGCCTTCTTCACCTGTTCATCACCTTTCCCATCTATCCGCTCCACCCTCCTCTCATCCTATCACATTCTCCGCCTTTTACATCCTCCTATTGCATTCTCAGATGCGTTACCCCCAACCCCAAACCCCCTCCTATTGCATTCTCAGATGCGTTACCCCCAACCCCAAACCCTTCCATTTATCTGTCAGCCACGCCTTACTCCACAAGTCTCATTCCAATTCAAGGCTATCTGCCGGAATCATTAATTATCCTGCCCATTGGATGCTCACTGACCTGCTGTGCTTTTGCGGTGCAACACGTCCCGTCAGGAAACAGTGTGACACCGTCATATTAACAGAACGAGAACTGATGGGCAATATTTCATGAAGACCCATCAAACAACCCTGGGTATGTCCTGTCTCACGGGTGATGGGGAAACCGTAGGATGCGGTCAGGAAAGTAGTTAGACACGTATTCCCCCAACATTCATTCCAGAACCCGGGAAATCTCATGTAAAGGTCAAAGCTGGTCAAGGAAATCGCCTG
>NW_025141436.1:0-1247 GCF_004010195.1 Chiloscyllium plagiosum | reverse complement strand
TCGAGCGCCAAAGGCTGAGGGTGACCCTACAAATGTTTATAAAATCATGAGAGGCATGGATAGGGTAAATAGACAAGGTCTTTTCCCTGGATGGGTTATAGGTTCAGGGTGAGGGTGAGATTTAAAAGGAACCTAAGGGGCAACTCCTATATTCAGAGGGTGCTGTATGTAAGGAATGAGCTGCCAGAGGAAATGGTGATGGATGGTACAATTACAGCAATTAAATGGCATCTGGATGGGTATATGAATAGAAAGGGTTTAGAGGACATAGGCCAAGTGCTGACAAATGGGACTGGATTAATTTAGAATATCTGGTTGGTACTGATGAGTTGGACCAAAGGGTCTGTTTCTGTGCTGTACATCTCTATGACTCTGGCTTTCCACTAACATTTGCCACGTCAATAGGTTCACTTTCTCTCTAATGTCGGTGTTAATGCCTTGATGTCTAATTTTGCTCGCACCTTCCTGGGGACGTTAACCATTTCGTGTCTGGTTCTTCCTCCAGAAGCTGCATTCCCGATTCACCCTGAATTGACACACTTTTTATTGCTTCCCAAAATCAGATCTGCTCACTCTCAGCAGTATCGCAGTGTTGTGAAAGATATTCACATCCAGGTGGAATTATCCAAAATGCAGAGAGATGTCAGTCTTGATGTTTTTGCTTTTCTGTAAGATCCTGAATCAGCACCTTCAAGAGAATTAGTTAGAGCGGAGTGAGAACAGAGGGGGAAGAGAGTGTGGGATGGTGCTTTCAATTTTGTGGAATAACAGAACACAAGAATATTCCATAGAAAGTAAAATTGCCTGTTCAGAATTTATACCCTGCACTGACAGTGATGAGCTTTGTAATCTCTCTTCACAGAGTATTTGAAGATCTGAAGACGGAAGTTTCAAAATCAACAGATAAAGGCCTTATGCCTGAAATGTTGACTCTCCTGCTCCTCGGATGCTGCCTGACCTGCTGTGCTTTTCTAGCGCCGCACTTTTCGACTCTGACTCTCCAGCGTCTGCAGTCCTTATTTTGACGTCAATGTCTGACAGTCACTCAATCCATCTGGACCGCAATAATTTTCAACTATGAGTCTGTGAGAAGGAGCAAAGCTTTTTGGTTCTTGTTTGAGTAGGTTTTCAGCATCAGTGGGACTGGATGAGAGACCCTACTGTTGCAGCGCACTGAGTGTGGAGCCTGAAACAGTTATATGGCCTGGGTAGACGAATTCAGGGTGGGGAGGGGCTCCACACGCGTT
>NW_025141435.1:0-1247 GCF_004010195.1 Chiloscyllium plagiosum | reverse complement strand
CTCTGCTCGATCTTTCAATTACCAAAATGGCAGAAGCTTTATACATGTGTTTCATTTTGCAAGAATCAGTTCGATAGTCGTCTCTGATCATTAAAGCCTGACAGGTCAATTTCATCATGGAAGGATAGGTTAAGTCACCTGAGATTGGTGGGATTTTTTGGTGTTTGAGATGAACCTTCCCAGTCAGGAGGATTTCAAATTTCATCACTTGCCTGACCTGATTTCCAGATAACACGTTGGCCTTGAGTTGGCCTCATGGCCCTTGGACCATTAGATTTAGATGCAAAACTCAGATTGTTCATTTTCATGAAGATACTTGGTTGGAATGGTTAGAAAATGACCAGATTTGATGCTATCCATCATCACATAACTTATCATCCGGAACTGTGGATGTCTGCATGTCAAACTGAGATTGCAGACTGGTATTTAATTATCTGGTGTCTCTTTTTGATTGGTAGGGAGGGGCACATGTCGGTTTGAAAGGGGATTGAATATGTCTCATCCTCTGAGTAATAAACTGGGCCCGAGGTCCATGCAAAAGTCCGATTTGCGCCTGCCTTTTTGCAGGCGATATTGAGCACGCCTTGTTCCACTCCTACTCTGACCCCTGTCAAAGTTCTGTCTCTGATCCATTGATTGTTGCTTCCTACTCTCACCCAGAATTAGAAATAGTAATCAATTTTACTTCGAATTTCCACCCTTGTCTCAACTTCACCTGGAATCTCTGAAAATCTTCCTTTCCTTTCTTGATTTTAATGTTTCCATTTAAGTGCTAGACCATCTACTGACTCCCACAGTGACGTTGAACTACATCTCCTCACACCCTGCTATCTGCAAAGATTCCATTCCATTTCCCAGGTTCTCCGCCTGTACTGCATGTTCATTGGTGTCACCACCCACTGGGGTGTTTATCCTTACCTAAGGACTCCTTTCAATGCCGTTGACAGGCTGTCTTACTCAGTTTGCGCAATTGTTTCCTCACCCATAAGAACATAAGAAATAGCAACATGAGTAGACTAGTGGCCCCTCCACCTTGCTCCATCATTCCATTATGATTGACCCAAAATTGCCCATTTTCCCGTTCCTTCATTTTCATTGTAACATTTGATTCCCCTACCGCTTAAGAATCTCTCTCAGATTAGGCATACAGAGAGGCCGAGTGTCATAGAGATGTACAGTATGGAAACAAACCCTTCGGTCCAACCTGTCCATGTTGACCAGATAGCCCAACCCAATCTCGTCACCCC
>NW_025141434.1:0-1247 GCF_004010195.1 Chiloscyllium plagiosum | reverse complement strand
CGTTTTCCCATTCATCTTTGCTATGTTGTACTTATTCTCTTTTAACTTTCTATATTTCTTAATTTCCCTCGTCAGCCACGGCCACCCATGCCTCCTCCTCGGATCTTTCTTCTTTTTTGGGATGAACTGATCCTGCATCTTCTGCATTATACACAGAAATATCTGCCATTGTTCCTCCACTGTCATCCCTGGTAAGGTATTGCACCATTGAACTTTGGCCAGCTCCTCCCTCATAGCTCCATAGTTCCCTTTATTCAACTAAAATATTGTCACTTCCGATTGTACCCTCTCCCTCTCAAATTGCAGATTGAAGCTTATTTTATTATGGTCACTACTTCCCAATGGGTCCTTCACTTCGATATCCTTGAACAATTCTGGTTCGTTGCACAATAATAGATCCAGAATTGCCTTCTCCCTCGCAGGCTCCAAAACCAGCTATTCTAAGAATCCATGTCGGAGGCACTACACAAACTCTCTTTCTTAAGGTCCAATACCAAATGTGTTCATACCCTCCGTGGTCAATTTTGGCTTCTGCTGATTTATATCTTCATATTCGCTCCATCGCTGAACGTGCCCACGACTACCGACATAATATTGCCAATCTTCACTTCTGCCTCAGTACAGTTTGTAAATCCACCATCACCTAAAACTTTCCGGTTGCAGTTTTCTTCTGGTCACTCTCCGAGTTTCAAATATTTTGATCATAAAAGTATTTCTCTCCCTCCCTGGACTTCTGCCAGTTGGAAACTATGAAGCCAGTTTGATTCTAAAATGAGGTGTCCAAAGCTTTGAGTCACCTCTTTCAACATAATCTGTTAACTGCCACGAGGGAGAGGACGATGCTGTCAGCGACCACGAAGTGACAGTTTCATTGAACTATTGTAATTGTTGAACTATCCGATTAGGAGAGGGTGCCATGTAGAAAAGCTTCCAGGTGCAGTGCGCAGATGTATACACAAGGTGACGTAGGCTATCCCTGCCGCTCGCTGAGGCGAATGGATTTGTTCTGTCTCCACAAACGGAGATACAGAAAATATTCCAGAAATTTGACCCGACAAAATGATTGATGAAAATGAGAAACAGGGAGGTTAGAATTAATAAAGATAAATTATTCAAAATCTAATTGAATTCAAGGTTGGGTAAGTTGCTGCAAGAGATGGGCCCATTGCCTAGTGTACAGGGAGGTGGAAATAGAGCTAATTAAAGGGTAATAAAGTCACGCAACACGAAAACAGTCCCTTTAATCC
>NW_025141433.1:0-1247 GCF_004010195.1 Chiloscyllium plagiosum | reverse complement strand
GGTATTCAAAGGCTAGGTGCTATTGCAGGAACGAGAATCTGAGGATTATCAGATCAGCTGTAATCTCACTGGATGGTGACAGCAGACTGCACAGGTTGAATTGACGACTTCTGCTCTTGCATCTTATTATCTTTCCTTCCTGAACTATCAATTGCTTCTGTTTTTCCTTTATCAATGAATTTACCGGGCATTAGAAGAAGAAGATTTACAGTGCCAAGGCTTAAAACCAAATATCACTTCAGTGTTTGATGGTGTTGTCCAGTTGATTGTTGCCTGAATTATGATTCGCTTTTGAACATGAAAGGGAAAAGCATCATTCACAGTGTGGAGAAGCTGTACACGTGTTGTACGTGTGGGCAGGGCTTCACCAGATAATCTGCCTTGTCAGAATATAAATACAGTCAGACGAGGGAGAGGTCATTCGTCTTTTTCGAGTGTGGGACAGAATTCACTTGATCCACTACGCTGCTGTAACAACAGCAGGTCCGCATAGCGGAAATGTCTTTTAAATGCCCTGAACGTGGGAAGCGTCTTAAAATCTCTGACAATCTGGTGACCCATCAATATGTTAACACTAATGAGAAACGTCATTTACTCCCAAAATGGGCCTGGATTAAAGTGGTTAATTGGACTCTGTGCACCCGCCATCTCACTGTGGGGAGAGGCTGTTCCCCTGCACTAGTGTGGGAGGAGATTTGATGTGAATTCCATCCTACTGAAACAACAGTAAGTTCACAAGTTAACAAAGCGCCTGGTTTTTACTGTGTTTCATCGTGTGTCAAAGTCTCAACCAAAAGTTTTGGTTTGAATTCCAGCTTACTGTGGAGCTGTTCCAAAGAGTTTAACTGTTTTTTAATTAATCGAATGATACCCATTGTGACTTCCTTCCGATGAAGTTAATAAATTCCTGCAGAAACAAAATGTGTTCCATGTTCTTCCTGATCTACACCAGCTAATACATGCAAAACAAATTCTTCAAACTTCAAAGAAATGCCTGATTTTCTCCACATTGTCCGGACAGGAATGCGTGTGTGACTGAGAAGTCTCAAATGATGCTAAATAATATGCAGTCAGGTGTGGCATGTTGGCACAATGATCACCACTGCTTTCTCACAGGCCAGGGCCTTTGCTTCAATTGCAGCTTTGGGTGATAGTGTGTGTGACGTTTGCACAATCTCTCCATATCCGTTAGGGGATCATTCCCCGGCGCAAAGACGTGGATTTATCATTGGTAAATTCTTCAGGGA
>NW_025141432.1:0-1247 GCF_004010195.1 Chiloscyllium plagiosum | reverse complement strand
GGCCTCCAACTGCTCCTTGCAGGAGCTGTGAGTTGTTGGATGGAACATAGGAACATAAGACTGAGCAGCAGGAGTGTGCCGTTAGACACTTTGTCACCGCTCCACCATGCACAAAGATTATGGGTCATGTTATTGTGGTCTCCCCAGCACTTTTCTGTCTGTATTCCATTTTCTACATTCACTTTTCTGTCAAATGTCAAAAAATACAACTTTGAATAAATGTAAACATCCAGGCACCATAAACTTCTGGGGAGGGAATTTCCACTTGGACAGCCCTTTGAAAATTTCTCATTTGTGTTCCAGCCAATGTTGGAGGGTCACTGTTTCCTTTTCCGTCCCACTCCTCCACTGGTTACACCAATCTTAAATGTAACCAGTTTAATGATCTGGCCAATGATATCGGTCTCAGAGTAGGTCATTTTCTAGAAAAAAAAATGTAAGACACAGAATGTTGAACTCATATCAAATGGTAAAATGACAGAGTGCTCCAAATGTTGCTCTGCCTTTTAAGTTATTCTGTTCAAATAAGCTACCGGTTGTGGGATTGTTTGCTGTAACAGTTGGATTTGGCTGAATTCCCTTTGTTTCGGGCATATGTGAGTTTCCAATGAATCCTCACCAGGAATCCATCACAAGTGGCAAAGATAACTCAGGGATTTTATAGACTGACACTTTGCTATCTGGTGGAACAAAGTAAGAGAAAGGGATCAATCGGCTGTTGCTTCTCAGGCAGGAAACAATTTTCTCCCTCTCTGCATTGAAACATACAATGATGTCAACTGAACACCAAACTGGACCATGTGTGCTCTCCTGGATCATTCTCTGGAAAATCTGATTATGGATTATATGCAGGGGCATCATTGCTCTTGTTGTACACAATTCCATTCAATCTCAGAAAATGTCCCCATTTTATAATTTGATGACATGCATACACGTGTCTGTGTAATTTGTAAATACTGGTAGGTGTCTTCATACTATGTGTGTTAATAGCAATGCATCTTTTTATTCAAATTTATTCTCTAGCTTTAGTCTCCCTGACAAGAGATAATATGCATCCAGCTGATGCACTTTTTTGAACGTCATGGTGGTTCAATCCTATTTCTAGGCTAAGATCAGAACTGATTATCCCCCATAACCAAAGGCCACTATCCCAGGAATGAGAAAAGGGAAACCTCTTTGAAAATTTCAAAAATAATTATATTCTTTTATTTTACTGTTAGGGGATCAAAACTGCACACAGTGCATCA
>NW_025141431.1:0-1247 GCF_004010195.1 Chiloscyllium plagiosum | reverse complement strand
CCACGGTATTATCCATCTGGAGTCTCCTGTGGGAAAGAGCAGATGAATATGACAGTTTGCTTCCCGAACTGGCATGAGTGAATCAGATGGGAGTTTCCACACAACTGGTTCAGGTCACCACGAGACTTTTCAATGCTTATTGAATTCAAACTCCACTATCTGTCATGCCAGGACCGCAACTCATTGTCCCCAAAATATTAACTGGGTTTTTGGATTAGTAACACAGTAATAAAACTTCAAGGGCATTATAGCCACTCAGCGGGTACAGGAGGAGGCAATTGGGACCAGATTAGTTTGGCAGTATGTTCAGCATGGATTGGTTGGACTGACGGGCCTGTTTTCATGCTGTATGTCTCTACGATTGAGGCTATGGAACAAATATTTAAGGAGGAAATGAGGACTGCAGATGCTGGAGATCAGAGCTGAAAATGTGTTGCTGGAAACGCGCAGCAGGTCAGGCAGCATCCATGGAACAAGAGAATCGACGTTTCGGGCATAAGCCTTTCTTCAGGAAAATTCCTGAAGAAGCGCTTATGCCCGAAATGTCGATTCTCCTGTTCCTTGGATGCTGCCTGACCTGCTGCGCTTTTCTAGCAACACAT
Organism: Chiloscyllium plagiosum; assembly: GCF_004010195.1. Lineage (NCBI taxonomy): Eukaryota > Metazoa > Chordata > Chondrichthyes > Orectolobiformes > Hemiscylliidae > Chiloscyllium > Chiloscyllium plagiosum. The sequence goes on along the minus strand of NW_025141431.1, from coordinate 645 downwards.
TTTCAGCTATGGAACAAATAGCCGGTTGGGATGAACAACAGCATTGACAGCATAATCGAACACCTGATGGTATATGCAATCCTGCTGGAGTCTCGTGAGGTTGTTTTGCTCAGTGACCCCTTCCCACACACGGGACTGGTGAATGGTCTCCCGCCAGTGTTACTGATTAAATGAGTTTCCATTTCTGTGGTGAGTTGAATCCCTTCCTACAGTACCCACATTGCCCTGCTTTCTCTGTGGTATCGGCGTCCTTTTTTCCACAAAGAGTGAATGATCCTTTCAAATTCTGTCCACACAGATACAAATCCCGTTTTCCATGTTGTAATTGTTTCTCATTCACCCACAGGTTGTGTGTATCACTGGTCAGGACAACATTTATGTTTCGCCCCTTGTTCGTTGCTGTCTGGCTGCACCACAAACCCGGGTGCGAAGCCAGCCTCGGGTCTCTGTCTGTGGGCAGTCTGCACATTGTCTGCGTGTGTGTATTTTTATTTCTCCCTCTGACCAAAGATGTGCCAGTTACAGGGATCAACAGCAGGAAATGCAGGCTTATGTGACAGGGAACACCGCGGGGTCTGGTGGGATGCCATTCGGATGGATGTGTGGACTGACAGGGCTGACTACACTGCTTGCCCACACGATGGG
>NW_025141430.1:0-1247 GCF_004010195.1 Chiloscyllium plagiosum | reverse complement strand
TAACCCGCACATCCCTGGGAACCATGTGCCAATTCCCACCCTAACCTGAACATACCTGGGCACTATGGGTAATTTAGCATGGCAATCCACCCTAATCTACACATACCAGGGCACTATGGGTAATTTAGCATGGCCAACCCACCTTAACCTGCACATCCCTGGGCACTATGGGTAATTTAGCACAGCCAATCCACCCAAACCTGCACATCCCTGGGTACTATGGGTAATTTAGCACGGCCAATCCCAACCTAATATGCACATCCCTGGGATCTATGGGTAATTTAGCACGGCCAATCCCACCCTAACCTGCACATCCCTGGGCACTATGGGTAATTTAGCATAGCCAATTCACCCTAATCTACACATCCCAGGGTACTATGGGTAATTTAGCATGGCCAATCTTTCCTAATCTACACATCCCTGTGCACTATGGGTAATTTAGCACGGCCAATCCCACCCAAACTCGCACATCCCTGGGAACGATGGGTAATTTAGCATGGCCAATCCCACCCGAACCTGAACATCCCTGGGCACTATGGGTAATTTAGCACGGCCAATCCCACCGTAACCTACACACACCTGGGCACTATGGGTAATTTAGCACGGCCAATCCCACCCTAACCTATTCAACCCTGGGCACTTTGGGTAATTTAGCACGGTCAATCCCACCCTAACCCGCATATCCCTGGGAACTATGGGTAATTTAGCACGGCCAATCCACCCTAACCTACCCATCCCAGGGCACTATGGGTAATTTAGCACAGCCAATCCACCCTAATCTACACATCCCAGGGCACTATGGGTAATTTAGCACGGTCAATCCCACCCTTACCCGCACATCCCTGGGCACTATGGGTAATTTAGCACGGCCAATCCCACCGTTACCTATTCATCCCTGGGCACTATGGGTAATTTAGCACGGCCAATCCCACCCGAACCCGCACATTCCCGGGAACTATGGGTAATTTAGCATGGCCAATCCCACCCTAACCTGCACATCCCTGGGCACTATGGGTCATATAGCACGGTCAATCCATCCTAATCTACATATCCCTGGGCACTATGGGTAATTTAGCACGGCCAATCCCACCCTAACCTGCACATCCCTGAGCACTATGCGTAATTTAGCATGGCCAATCCCAACCTAATATGCACATCGCTGTGCACTATGGGTAATTTACCACGGCCAATCCCACCATAACCTACACATCCCAGGGCACTATGGGAAATTTAGCACGGTCAATCCC
>NW_025141429.1:0-1247 GCF_004010195.1 Chiloscyllium plagiosum | reverse complement strand
ACTGTAGAGCATCTAATCATCACAGCAGAAGTACAGCAGTTGAGTTAACGTTCCCAAAGTATGTGTAGGTCACGTGACAGGCTTGTTGTCTGCGGCTCCAGTAGCGCAATTGGTCAGCGCCTATTACTTAAAGGTGCATAAAATGCCAAGGTTGTAAGTTCAATGCTGATCTAAAGATGCTGTTACTGACATTGACCAGGGATTATTGAAGTATTAGACTGAAAGGGAATTGAAAACAATGTTGAGTAACATAGCATTTATTTGAAAACTCCAGTTTCTGACGTGGGGAAAAGCTTTGTCTTCAGGAAAAATGCTAATCATTAAATCTGCAAATTTTCCCCAGTTGAATATCCATCTGTGGATAAAGAAACAGGTTAACGTTCAGCTTGATGACCTTCCTCAAATCGCTGAACCAGCACTGGATTACATCCTGGGAAAGTCTGTTTAACTCGTTTCATATCATTCCATTTCCTGAGAGATGCACAGATCATTAAACCAACCGAAATTATTAGATTTATCTCTTTGTGGAGTTTGAATGTTGTCAGCAAAATCTGGTGAAGGATCTGGACAAGTAGTTTTGCTGTTGGGAGGAACAGGGGGTCAAACTGGAATGAGTTTGAGTCTTGACACAGGATTTTTCAAGCGGAGATCAACGAGTATTAAATGGACTCACTCCCCTTTCGCTTGATTATTACCAATTTTCAATACAACAGATGGCAATGATAATGATGTTTTACATCGACAGGCCAAATCTTGCTCATTCGAGGCACCACAGTGTTACTGATCAAGTGAGCGGTGGAGATAATGATCCTTGTAGAATCCTGAGACAGTGAGATAATTAATACCACGCTGTCGGTCTCACTTTTCTCATAAACCAGTTAGTCAGCCGACTGAGCTAACCGACTTCCATTTAATGTAAAGCTAAACCAAACAGCTCAGTGCATTTTCATTATATAATATTTCATGTAAAATGAGCTGCTGCACCTTCCAACTCCACCAGCTCTTGTTATACTTAACATTTTCAGTTGCATGTACTTTGCAATTTCTTTCCTTTGCATATTAACCAATTCGAGTTTATTTCCCTTTTGCATCCCCAACCAGGCGGCCCAGAATCCCTGTCGCTGTTTAAGCCACTCCTTGTGTGCCTGCACGCGCTTTTCAAATATTCTGGAATCAGCTGCTAAAATGCTTTTATTTATGAAAATTCATCTCCACATTCAATAACGCTCAGAATAAAGATTGCCAAC
>NW_025141428.1:0-1247 GCF_004010195.1 Chiloscyllium plagiosum | reverse complement strand
ATTGTTGACCTGATTATGTTGGAAATATAGATTGTCAATTCACACTGTCCTGAAACTGTTAACACTAATCTGTATGTCCCACAGGATATGACGATGATGGCAAAGGTATTCTCTTACATTTTAAACAGCTGGTTTACAAAAAGAAACAATATCGAGAGAATTAAGAGTAAAAATGCTAATTGAGGTCAAACACATAGAGGGGACAGAGAGAGACGCCAGTCAGCGTACAGATATCTCCCTGAGAGGGTGAGAGGGGACTGAGAGACACTAGTGTGTGTACAGATATCTCCCTGAGAGAGAGGGTACTGAGAGATACCAGTCAGTGTACAGGTATCTCCCTGAGAGTTAAGGGACTGAGAGACACCAGTCAGTGCACAGATATCTCCCTGAGAGAGAGGGGACTGTGTAATACCAGTCAGTGTTGACATATCTCCCTGAGAGCGGAGAGACTGAGAGACAGCAGTGTGTGTACAGATATCTCCTTGAATGAGAGGGGACTGACAGACACCAATCATTGCACAGATATCTCTCTGAGACAAAGGACACTGAGAGACACCAGTCAATGCACAGATATCTCCCTGGGACAGGGGGACTGAGAGATACCAGTCAGTGCAGAGATATTTCCCAGAGATAGAGGGGACTGAGAGGCACCAGTCAGTCTACAGATATCTCCCTGAGAGAGAGGGGACTGTGTAACACCAGTCAGTGTTGACATATCCCCCTGAGAGAGGACAGAATGATAGACAGCAGTGTGTGTACAGATATCTCCTTGAATAAGAGGGGACTGACAGACACCAATCAGTGCACAGATATATTTCTGAGACAAAGGTACTGAGAGACACCAGTCAGTGTGCAGATATCTCCCTGAGAGAGAGGGGACTGAGAGACACCAGTCAGTGCACAGATATCTCCCTGAGAGGGGGGACTGAGGGACGCCAACCAGTGCACAGATATCTCCCTGAGACAGAGGGGACTGAGAGACACCAGTCAGTGCACAGATATATCCCTGAGAGAGTGGGGACTGAGAGACACCAGTCAGTGTACAGATATCTCCCTGACAGGGTGGGGACTGAGAGACACCAGTCAGTGGAAAGATATCTCCCTGACAGGGCGGGGACAGAGAGACACCAGTCAATGCACAAATATCTCCCTGAGAGAGAGAGAGGGCACTGAGAGACACCAGTCAGTGTACAGACATATCCCTGAGAGAGAGTGCACTGAGAGACACCAGTCAGTGCACTGATATC
>NW_025141427.1:0-1247 GCF_004010195.1 Chiloscyllium plagiosum | reverse complement strand
CTGACTCCTGTCAGGGTACAGTCCCACACTGACCCCTGTTGGGGTACAGTCCCACACACAATGACTCCTGTCGGGATACAGTCCCACACATACTGACTCCTGTCGGGATACAGTCCCACACACACTGACTCCTGTCAGGGTACAGTCCCATACTGACCCCTGTTGGGGTACTGTCCCACACACAATGACTCCTGTCTGGGTACAGTCCCACACACACTGACTCCTGTCGGGGTACAGTCCCACACTGACTCCTGTCGGGGTACAGTCCCACACACAGTGACCCCTGTCAGGGTACAGTCCCACACTGACTCCTGTCGGGGTACATTCCCACACTGACCTCTGTTGGTGTACAGTCCCACACACACTGACTCCTGTCGGGGTACAGTCCCACACACACTGACCCCTGTCAGGGTACCGTCCCACACTGACTTCTGTCGGGTACAGTTCCACACTGACCCTTGTTGGGGTACAGTCCCACTCACACTGACTCCTGTCGGGGTACAGTCCCACACATACTGACTCCTGTCGGGATACAGTCCCACACACACTGACTCATGTTGGGGTACAGTCCCACACTGACTCCTGTCGGTGTACAGTCCCACACACACTGACTCATGTTGGGGTACAGTCCCACACTGACTCCTGTCTGGATACAGTCCTGCAAACACTGACCCCTGTTAGGGTACAGTCCCACACTGACTCCTGTTGTCGTACAGTCGCACACACACTAATTCATGTTGGGGTACAGTCCCACACTGACACCTGTCGGGATGCAGTCCCACACTGACTCCTGTCTGGGTACAGACCCCCACACACTGACCCTGTTGGGTACAGTCCCACACACAATGACTCCTGTCGGGGTACAGTCCCACACACACTGTCCCCTGTCAGGGTACAGTCCCACACACACTGTCCCCTGTCAGGGTACAGTCCCACACTAACTCCTGTCAGGGTACAGTCCCACACACACTGAAGCCTGTCAGGGTACAGTCCCACACTAACTCCTGTCGGGGTACAGTCCCACACACAGTGTCCCCTGTCAGGGTACAGTCCCACAATAACTCCTGTTGGGGTAGAGTCCCACACTGACTCCTGGCAGGGTACAGTCGCACACACACTGACTCCTGTCTGGGTACAGTCCCACACACACAGACTCATGTTGGGGTACAGTCCCACACTGACGTCTGTCAGGCTACAGTCCCACACACACTGATTCCTGTCGAGGTACCGTCCCACACACACTGACC
>NW_025141426.1:0-1247 GCF_004010195.1 Chiloscyllium plagiosum | reverse complement strand
GAGAGGGTCAGTGCTGAGGGAAAGCTGCACTATGAGGTTCAGAAATGAGGGAACTCCACACTGTCAGAGTGTCAGCATAGATGGAGTGCTGCACTGTCAGAGGGTTAGTACTCAATGTGTGCTGCACTGTTAGGGGGTCAGTACTGGGGGAGTGCTGCACTGTCAGAGGTTCAGTACTGCGGGAGTGCAACACAGTTAAAGTGTGAGTACTGAGGAGTGCTGCATTGGCAGAGGGTCAGCACTGAGGAAATACCGTACTGTCAGAAGGGCAGTACTGAGAAAGTGCTCACTCTCGGAGGGTCAGTAAGGAGGGAGTTCTGCACTGTTGGTCGGTCAGCAAAGAGTGAATGGCGCACTGTCGAAGCAACAGCACTGTGAGAGGTCAGTACCGAGGGAGTGTCACACTGTCAAAGGTTCAGTCCTCAGGAAATACCACACTGTCAGAGGGTCAGTACTGAGAGAGTGCTGCACCATCAGAGGATTAGTAGTGAGGGAGCACTACACCATCAGAGGGTCAGTACTGTGGAAGTGCTGCACTGTCAGAATGTCAGTACTGAGGGAATGCCGCACTGTCAGAGTATCAGTACTGAGGGAATGCCGCATTGTCAGAAGGTCAGGCACCGAGGGAGTCCCACAATGTCAGAGGGTCTTCACTGAGTGAGTACTGCAATATCAGTGGGTCAGTACTGAGGAAAAGCTGCACTGTCAGAGGTTCATTAATGGAAGCATGCTGGACTATCAGCACGTTATTACCAAGGGAGTGCAACAATGTCAGAGGGTCAGTACTGACGGAGTGCTGCAACATGAGGGGGTCAGTATTGAGGGAGCACTCCACTGTCAGATGGTCTGTACTGAGGGAGCACTATACTGTGAGAGAGTCAGTACTGAGGCAGTGCTGCACTGTCAGAGGGTCAGTACTGCGGCAGTGCTGCACTGTCTATCAGTCCCAGGGAAAGGCCACACTGTCAGAGGGTCAGTAATGAGAGAGGACCGCACTGTCAGTGGGTCAGTACTGAGTGAGTGCTGTACTGTCAGAGGGTCAGTCCTGGGGGAGTGCACACTGTCAGAGGGTCTGTACTGATGGAATGCCACACTGTCAGAGGATCAGTCCTGAGGGCGCGCTACACTGTCAGAAGGTCAGTACAAAACGAGCACTGCACTGTTGGAGGCTCATTACTAAGGGAAGACAGCACTGTTGGAGCATCAGTACTGAAGAAGTGCTGCACTGCCAGTGGGTCAGTACTGAG
>NW_025141425.1:0-1247 GCF_004010195.1 Chiloscyllium plagiosum | reverse complement strand
GCTGAATGTAAATAGTTGACGAATGGGAGGCGGCGAAGGGTGCTTGCGAGGTGTACAATAATGGTGACACCATTGAACATCAAGGGGCAATGTTTAGATTCTCTCACAATGGCAAACTTCAGGGCGTTGAAAGTTGGCAGGGAATAATAGTTATGGTAACACCACTGAAGTTCAAGCGGTGACAATTACTGAAGGAGTGAGATGGGGGTCAACTCGGAAGATTATGAGTGGGCATAAGTGGTGAAGGCATGAAAGGATAACCTGAGTGGTAATTGGTTTCATGAAAGCCTCTGTCAGAGCGACTGAGGGTGGGGGAGTTGAGCTGATGGATAGTGTCAGCAATGCGTTTTCCCTTTATCATGTTCAGGAATGATGCTGCTTTGCTGAGAATGCTGCCACTTTTACAAGATAACATTGTCCTTGGTTATGTTGAAAAGGGTTGGTAAAGACTGGGGTTCTGATATGCCTGGGGATGGCTCCCTTCAATAATAGGAAGAAAGAGGCCAGTTCTTACAATTCATGATGTTTTGTTTTTCTTTTGCATTAGTATTGGCAGGTTGTTTGAAAATCACTGGTAACAGGGAAGCAGCTACAAGGAAAAGAGTTTCCGTACTTCAAAAGCTGTTTATTGTCACATTCCTCTCGGAAATATCTCCTGCCTAAATGAACCTTAGATTGAATTATCTGTTGGTAAATGGTGTGTTTATGGGAGGATGTGGAAATTGGAATAGCTCCTGCGTTAAGCTGTGTCGGAGCCGTTTGGTTTTCTAAATACGTGAAGTTATTTTAAATTCTCTTTTTGTTTAGTCATGTTTCAACTGTAGTGTTTAAATAAGTTTTGCTGTGGATCAAGCCGAGTGGTTTGATCTGCTACAGCACTGCTGGAATCTTCATAAAACATCTGCCTAAAACAAAAGTCACGCCCAGATCTACCTTCTTAAAATATTCCGAAGGCGTTTGGCCTGTTAGTAAACAGATGTCACTTTTGGAACTGTAGCATACCCTTTTGCCATTAACGACAAACCCGAGTCACAAACTGCAACATCAACAGATGCGAGCTCCGTGATGGGGAGATGCGAGCTCCGTAATGGGGAGATGCGAGCTCTGTGATGGGGAGATGCGAGCTCCATGATGGGGAGATGTTTTCCATCAGGACAGTTTCCCAACGTCCAACAGTGGCCCTACCCAATTTAGGCTTTTGTGTGAAGGTGTCGTTCCAATCTACGCCAATACCCACTCGCTATTCC
>NW_025141424.1:0-1247 GCF_004010195.1 Chiloscyllium plagiosum | reverse complement strand
GTACAAGACATTGGTTAGGCCACTGTTGGAATATTGCGTGCAAATCTGGTCTCCTTCCCATCGGAAAGATGTTGTGAAACCTGAAAGGGTTCAGAAAAGATTTACAAGGATGTTGCCAGGGTTGGAGGATCTGAGCTACAGGGAGAGGTTGAACAGGCTGGGGCTGTTTTCCCTGGAGCGTCGGAGGCTGAAGGGTGACCTTGCAGAAGTTTACATAATTATGAGGGGCATGGATAGGAATAATAGACAAAGTCATTTCCCTGGCGTCGGACAGTCCAGAACTAGAGGGCATAGGTTTAGGGTGAGAGGGAAAAGATATAAAAGAGACCTAAGGGGCAACATTTCATGCAGAGGGTGGTACATGTATGGAATGAGCTGACAGAGGGTGTGGTGGAGACTGGTACAATTGTAACATTTAAGAGGCATTTGGATGGGTATATGAAAAGGAAGGGTTCGGAGGGATATGGGCCAGGTGCTGGCAGGTGGGACTAGATTGGGTTGGGATATCTGGTCGGCATGGATGGGTTGGACTGAAGGGTCTGTTTCCATGCTGTACATCTCTATGACTCTATCTATGACCTGTGCGTAACTAACCTCGATCCTTTCTAGTCTAATATCTCGTACCTCATTCTTCTCCTTTACAGTACCCTCCTTTTCCTAAGTGAACATTGATGAGAAATATTTATTTAGCACATCTCCGATCTCTACAGGGTCCACACTCAACTTCCCATTTCTGTCTTTGACTGGCCCTATTCCTACCCTAATCACCCTTTTATTCCTCACATACCTATATAAAGCTTTAGGGTTCTCCTTTATTCTATTTACTAAAGACTGCTCGTGTCCTCTCTTTACTCTTCTTAACTCTCTCTTTAAATCTTTCCTAGCTGATCTGTAACTCTCCATCGCCTCATCTGAACATCTTGCCTCATCAACACATAAGCCTCTTTCTTCTTCTGAACAAGAGATGTAATTTCTGTAGTAAACCACGGTTCCCTTACCTTAACACTTCCTCCCTGCCTGACAGGGACATAACTATCAAGGACACGCAATATTTGTTCCTTAAACCCGCTCCACATTTCGATTGACTGCATCCCTGTATTTTGCTACCACATTCTATGCTTCCTAATTCTCGCCTAATTGCATTACAATTGCCCTTGCCCCATCGATAACTCTTGACCTGTGGCATGTACATAGCCCTTTCCATCACTAAACTAAATGTAATTGAATTATTGTCATTCTCTCCAAAG
>NW_025141423.1:0-1247 GCF_004010195.1 Chiloscyllium plagiosum | reverse complement strand
CACGTCTGATGAAGGCATGCATACCATATGCCTCCTTGACCACTCTTTCCACCTGTGCAGCAACCATTAGGGTAGAATGGACCTGCACTCCGAGATCTCTCTGCTGATCAACTTTTCCCAAGGCTCTTCAGTTTACTGTACAATTCTCTCGAGAATTAGACTTCCCAAAATACATCACATCACAATTGCCTGAATTGAACTTCTTCTGCCACTTCTACGACCAGCTCTACAGTCGGTCTATGTTCTCCTCTATTCCTTGACAGACCTTTATCCTTTCTGCTACTCCACGGATCTTCATGTCATCTGGATCATAACAACAGTGCCCTCTTCCATATCATTCATATATACAAGAGTATGAGTGTATGAAGACTTTGGAGGAGACAGAAGTGCAAAAGGTTTATAGGACAACAGGGGTTCAGAGTGTTAGTGAGGACTGAGAGCGCAGATTTGCAGCATTCCCATCAGTTTCTTAGAGCTGTGTACTGGTTTTCAGTAGGATGTTACAGAAATCAAGAAGGGTTGCTGATGCTGGAAAATATTACAAGGACAGTACCTGGAGTACTTGAGGAAGGTACAAGGGCAGGTTGCATTGAAGAGTATTAGGCTGCTACAGGTATTTAAATGCTGCAGTTATCAGTAACCTCACATCGATCGAAAGTAGTGGAAGGTCTGCATACAGAGAACGAGAATTGCTGTGACTGAAGAATACCACAGAGATGGGGTATAACATATGATCGGGAAGAGTTATAACATGAAACAAGCTGTTGTCAATGGAGTTGGAGAGGATACAGGGGGATCTGAAGTGATCGCATGTGATAAAAAGGATAGTGAGGATTTTCAGTGCCAGATGTGTGCTGTTTTCACTGACAGGGAGTGCTATATGGCATGGTGCTATATAGAGAGATGAATAGCTTTGGAAAGAATTGGGAAACTAACAAAAGTACGGAAGGCTGCCGAGAATGAAGTCATTTTCTGATATCAATGTTTAGTTTCTGGATTTACATAGATGGTAAGACAGGAGAGTCTGGCAGAGCTTATAGAAAAGGGAAGAGCAGTAGGATCTGGACACAGTTACACTGATAGGAAGCATTGCAGAAACTGGAGAAGATTCCTGTGGGAGGGAGAGTTATAGCGGAGGGTGACATTTACACAGAAAGAGATGTAAAAGTTGGAGACGATAATTAAGACGAGTAGATAGATGAAGAGACTGGAGGAGCTGACATTGACAGACTGCTTGATAACGGCAG
>NW_025141422.1:0-1247 GCF_004010195.1 Chiloscyllium plagiosum | reverse complement strand
CAAATTAAAAAAAATACTTTAAATATGAATGCATGAAGTATGATAAATAAGATGGATGAGCTTGAGGCTCTTTTGAAAATTGGCAGATACCATCTTCTAGTGATAACTGAGATGTGGCTTCAAGTGGACAGTGCTTGCAAAATGAATATTCAAGGCTACACGTGCTATCGTGAGGACAGACTGACGGACAGAGGGGGTGGGATGGCCCTGTTGGTAAGAGGTGATATTCAGTCCCTTGAGTGGGGGGAACCTAGAGTCAGGGGATGTAGAGTCAGTGTGGATAGAGCTGAGAAATTCTAAGCGTAAAAAGACCCTCTTGGGAGTTATCTACAGGTCCCCAAACAGTAGTCTGGATGTCGGATATAAGTGAAATCAGGAGCTGAAATTGGCCTGTCGCAAAGATATTACTACAGTTGTTATTGGGGATTTCAACATGCAGGGAGACCGGGAGAATCAGGATTTTATTGGACCCCAAGAAAGAGACTTTGTGGAGTGCCTCAGAGATGGATTCTTAGAACAGCTGGTGCTGGAGCCGACCAGGGAGAAGGAAATGCTGGATCTGGTATTGTGCAACGAACCAGAATTGATCAGGAACTTCGAAGTGAAGGAGCCATTGGGAAGTAGTGACCATAATCCAATAAGTTTCAATCTGCAATTTGAGAGGGAGAGAGTACAATCGGAAGTGATAATATTTCTGTTGAATAAAGGGAATAATGGAGCTATGAGGGAGGAGCTGACCAAAGTTCAATGGTGCAATACCTTAGCAGGGATGACAGTGGAAGAACAATGGCAGATTGTTCAGTGTATAATGCAGAAGATGCAGGATCAGTTCATTCCAAAAAGGAAGAAAGATCCTAGGAGGAGTCATGGGTGGCCGTGGCTGACGAGGGAAGTTAAGAAACATATAAAGTTAAAACGGAAAAAGTATAACTCAGCCATTCCTAAGTGGGAAAACTGAGGACTCGGAAACTTTTAAAGAACAAAAGAGGATTACTAAGAAGGAAATATGCGGAGAAAAAAAAACGAGGTACGAAGTTAACTGGCCAAAAATATAAAGGGGGATAGTAAAAGCTTTTTTAGGTATGTGAAAGGCAAAAAACAAAATGGTTAAGACTAAAATTTGGCCATTGAAGACAGAAACAGGGGAATATATTACGGGGAACAAAGAAATCGCAGAAGAATTGAATTGGCACTTCTGATCTGTGTTCACTGGACAAGACACAAACAATCCCTGAGGTAACAGTGGC
>NW_025141421.1:0-1247 GCF_004010195.1 Chiloscyllium plagiosum | reverse complement strand
CTCAGGATTCAATCCGCAGTGCTCGCGGTTCTCAGGACTTAATCCTCTGTTCTGCTGGTTCTCAGGATTCAATCATGTGTGTTACTGGTACGCAGGAATCAATCCTCAGTGTTACAGGTACTCAGGATTCAATCGTCAGTGCTACTAGTACTCAGGAATCAATCGTCCGTGCTAGTGGTACTCTGGGATCAATCCTCAGTGTTACTGGTACTCAGGAATCAATCCTGCGTGCTACTGGTACTCCGGATTCAATCCTCAGTACTACTGGTACTCAGGAATCAATCCTCAGTGCTACTAGTACTCACAAATCAATCCTCAGTGCTAGCGATACTCAGGAATCGATCCTCAGTGCTACTAGTACTCAGGAATCAATCCTCAGTGCTAGCAGTACTCTGCGATCAATCCTCAGTGCTTCAGTCCTGACGAATCAATCCTCAGTGTTACAGGTACTCAGGGATCAATCCTCAATGCTAGCAGTACTCTGGGATCAATCCTCAGTGCTTCAGTCCTGACGAATCAATCCTCAGTGTTACAGGTACTCAGGGATCAATCCTCAATGCTACCGGTACTCAGGGATCGATCCATAATGCTACCGGTACTCAGGAATCATTCCTCAGCACTACCAGTACTCAGAGATCAATCCTCAGTGCTAGCGGTTCTCAGGAATCAATCCTCAGTGCTACTGGTACTCAGGAATCAATCCTCAGTGCTAACGGTACTCTGGGATCAATCCTCAGTGCTGTCAGTACTGACAAATCTATCGTCAGTGCTACTGGTACTCAGGGATCAATCCTCAGTGCTACCGGTACTCAGAGATCAATCCTCAGTGCTACCGGTACTCAGGAATCAATCCTCAGTGCTAGCAGTACTCTGGGATCAATCCTCAGTGCTTCAGTCCTGACGAATCAATCCTCAGTGTTACAGGTACTCAGGGATCAATCCTCAATGCTACCGGTACTCAGGGATCGATCCATAATGCTACCGGTACTCAGGAATCAATCCTCAGCACTACCAGTACTCAGAGATCAATCCTCAGTGCTAGCCGTTCTCAGGAGTGCTAGCGATACTCAGGAATCAAACCTCAGTGCTACTGGTTCTCTGGAATCAATCCTCAGTGCTACTTGTACTCACAAATCAATCCTCAGTGCTAGCGATACTCAGGAATCAATCCTCAGCACTACCAGTACTCAGAGATCAATCCTCAGTGCTAGCTGTTCTCAGGAGTGCTAGCGATACTCAGGAATCAA
>NW_025141420.1:0-1247 GCF_004010195.1 Chiloscyllium plagiosum | reverse complement strand
TGTTTTTTTTAAAGAAAGAAACATGTAGATTTCAAGAATCTAAAAGTGTCAGTGGGTCTGAGAAAAAAAAAACAGGTATGGGACTTCGTGATAAAGGGTCAGCCAGGATCATATCGGAAGGTGGAGCAGCGCTGATGGGAACGTCACCCTTTCTCCCATCGCCCATTCTCTCCTATTCTTAGCATTTGTTATCACATATTCAGCTTCTGATCTGCCCGCCCTTTTCATATATTTTGGAACAGTCCAAACTCTCTAAAAACTATCAAGGACATAGCCTCGACCCTAACCTGAGTGTTAGGTGTTGCATTGCAGATGTGGTTCGATTGGTCAATCTACTCGGATTTAAGCAAAATACACTTCATTCTTACCCCACAGTTAGAAAACACGGAAAACAATCAAGGTTGTATTGGAACAGTTACTTATTAGTAGTTACTGTATCGGGTCTGTCAATGTGTTCCACAGTTAGTTTATTTTAAACTTCGCTTTCTTTAGTTCGTGTTTCAATTGTAGTGTTTAATTAACTTCTGTTCTACTTAAAGCCGCATGGTTTGACCAATTGCATTAAACCGGGAATATTCACTTTACATCTGCCTTTAAAATAGGAAGAAGTTAGAGTCTCGGCTACCTTCATAAAACATTTTGAGGGGTTCTGGCCCAGACCCAAAACAAAAAAAAAGTTACGTACTCTGCTTCTTCTTGAGAACACATCTCTTTGAAGAGAAACACGTACTCTGCTTCTTCTTGAGAACACATCTCTTTGAAGAGAAACAAAACAGAACCAATCCCTCTTAAAGGCGCATGTTATCACACACAGCTCTCTGTCTCTCTCTTTCTCTCTGCTCCATCTCCACCTATCCGCTCAACTATAACCTTCCCCCACACCACACTCTAAATACTCCTTATTCTCTGCTGCTATCCGTTGTGATGAAGGGGAAACAGACTCAAAGCATTAAATCTGGTTGCTTCCCACAGTTGCTGCCAGTGATTCGCGGTTCACCATATTCATTTCAAAGAGAGTTAGGGATGGATAATGGTGGTTGTTCGAGCCAGTGAATACATCAGCGTGTGAAAGGTGAGGTTTTTCCACTGCGAACTCGGAGGTTCGAAAACTGCACTCCCCTGCAGCCACCGTACTGTCTCTGAGCACAGATACTTCCAAACTGCAAATCAAGCTTAGGTCTATGCCTCCTGGAACACAATTTTTAGATAATCAACCCCTCAATGATACATAAGAATGAACAAATTTC
>NW_025141419.1:0-1247 GCF_004010195.1 Chiloscyllium plagiosum | reverse complement strand
TGGAATGGAACAGTTTGAGCTGAAGGGCCTTTCTCCGGGCTGTCGGACTCTTTGACCCTCACAATCATTGCTTCTCCCATTGAATGTTACATTATACTTCCCCAATTCAGTGGAGTGTACTTGACCCTCTAGCCTCTGGGCTTCCATGATGTTTGACTAGAATTGTTCAGACATTCGATACTGTGTTCAGACGCCGTGTAAAAATGAAACATATTGATGTCACTATTCCTCAAAAGCTGCTTCAGAGCAAGGCTATTAGTTCGTCCTCCTGACAAAGCAAAACCAAATATGAAATAACCTGCTCTCCAGTTTGGTTCACAACGTACTGTTCAACCTGCCCAATACACACTTACGGAAGTTTTTTTCTTCACAGTATTAGTAGTCACTGCAGTTTCAGTGCAATTTGAGACCATCTATTGTTACTGCAGCACCATGATTATTTGTTACTCATTCACAGGATGAAGGCGTCGCTGGATTACCAGCATTTATTGCCCATTCCAGAGGGCAGTTAAGGGTCAGCAGCGTTGTCTTGAGTCTGGAGTCACATGCAGGTCACACCAGGTAAGGACAGCAGTATCCTTCACTCAAGGACATCGGTGAACCAGATGAGTTTTTCCAACAATTGACAATGGATTCCTGGTCATCATAAACGCTTGATTCCAGATACATATTGAATTCAAATTCCACCATCTGCCATGGCAGGATTTGAATTCATGTCCCCAGAATATTACCTGGATCTCTGGATTAAGAGCCCAGCGATAATATCACTGTGTCATTGATCTCCCTTGCATATACTTGCATACCTAATTTCCATAGCATATGTTGTAAAGTATTTACGTGACAGATTTAGTTTAGATATGTAACACACTAATGTTTGCTTCATCTTGCTATTTGTAAGATCCACCCAAACTGATTCTGTGGGAAGTGAGGGAAAGGGTCTGTGGCGTTATTAGTGATAGACTTGGACAAGACTTTCTGGGAGACTCACCTCAACGCTGAGATGATCTGAAGAATTGGTCAGCAATACAGGACAAGCATCAATATTCTTTCCTCCCACTTTGTCAGGATAAGTGTCACCGTATTCTTCTGCTCCCTCGCATTCGCTGTATATCTTTTTTAACACATACCTCCGAACAAGGCTCACACTTTATCTTCAAATAAGGCTCAAGCACGACCACACTCACTGTTGACTTCAGCACCTTTCTTTCCCCACATTTTCTGTCACTGACGCAATAGCGCCGCACACT
>NW_025141418.1:0-1247 GCF_004010195.1 Chiloscyllium plagiosum | reverse complement strand
AAAAACCCTTTGGCTTCTCCTTAACTCTATTTGTCAAAGCTATGTCATGTCCCCGTTTTGCCCTCCTGATTTCCCTCTTAAATATACTCCTACTGCCTTTATACTCTTCCAAGGATTCACTCGATCTATCCTGTCTATACCTGACACACACTTCCTTCTTTTACTGAACCAAACCCTTTCTTTAGTCATCCAGCATTCCCTCTACCTACCAGCCTTTCCTTTCACCCTGATAGGAATATATTTTCTCTGGTTATCTCATTCGTGCGGCCATGGACAGAGATGAGATGTAGATACAGACAGAGATGGAGGGGGTGAGGACATCAACAGAGATGAGTACAGAATATGGACAGAGACAAGCAATAGATACCCAGGGAGATGGGGCGTAGATACAGGCAGGTGTTAGTAGGGGATATGGCCTAATCTGCCCCATTGTTGAGATATATCGTCACAATGTGATACTCAGGAGGAGGTATCAATTTCAGATTGAAACATATCAGTGTTACCGATCAAAAAGTAAACACGACAACGTATAAGCATTGAACTGGGAACACAGCCCCCATTTAGATTTACAACAGCAACAGAGAGCTAGGGAGAGGGAACGACAGAGAGAGAGAGAGAGAGAGAGAACGGCAAAGAAAGAAAGAGAATGAGAGAGAGAATGGGGGTGGGGGGGATGCGAGAGGGAAAATAAATCTCGGAAAAGCAACTGAACCTGTCAACCACAGATCGATGCACAATTTAACAAAGCAAAGCTGATATGGCACACAGCCTGATAAACAGTAAACCCACTAGGGGTCTGCAAACATCACTGACTGATGCCGACAAAATCTCAGAGACAGTCAAATCAAAAGCCTGGATATCCTGACCTGGGCTGACAATTTTCGATGCAGGAAAGGTGACCCGCAGATTGTGTGTGGGGTTCACATTTGAAATAAAGCTCAAAGGGAGCAGTGCGTGTGAAAGAGAACACCGCTGGCCTCATCTCTCTGCCGGTAAACACCTTAGCAACGCCACTGCGACCCAGCTCAACACTGAGACACAGACCACCCTCCACATCCTCTCTCCAGTCCCCAGCCACATCCCTCTCACAGTGAAAGCTCTTACTGCTACCTTCATCTTGGCGTATCACTTGGTGGAGCCGCTGTACAGGCTATCTCTCAGCAAATGGCTGTGCATGGCCGGGAGGAGGGGGGAGAAGGGGGAAGGGGAGGTGTGTGTGTTTGTGTGTGTGTGTGTGTCTGTGTGTG
>NW_025141417.1:0-1247 GCF_004010195.1 Chiloscyllium plagiosum | reverse complement strand
TTTTTCTTTGCTTTATTCTGATCTGCCCCCACGTGATGTATTCCCGAGATTTTGTCTCTGCCAGCATTAATGTATAGGGCGCAAGAACTGTACTGAACCAATATAGGCACGAGTTTCAAGTATTAGATTTAGGATACTGTAACAAAGATTGCCAATTGTCAATGTCTTCAGTGGTTTGCTGATCTCATTTGATATGAAGAAAATTGACTATAAATGTACCATTTTTTATATTAGCAACTCAGAAGTCTCCGATGGATCATCCTCTGGATACTAACTACTGAACACTGTGCATGCAGCTTTATACTGGGCTCCAGCGCTGATGTACCAATCAGGGATATTGTCTGTGACCTGCATGTTTGGCGAAATCTCACAACTGTTAATGGTTCATCTGATAGCATAAAAAATCTCTTCAATGTGGATGGACTGCAAATACTTAATGGATAGCAACGATTGTGTGATCACTTGATCACCTCCCTAAATGATCGCATTTCCGTACAGCTTTAGCAGCAAGATCCCACATCTTCATGAATCCCGAGTGCATTGTTATAAATGTTGGGTCAGAAGTGCTTTTAATGTTGCTTCGAAATGACGGGGTTGAAACTGAAACTGCCCCCTCTGAGGTAAAGGTCAATAGCGGCCTCAGTGGGCTGTCTTATTATGTCACCAATGCCTTCTCTATTTCTCTCAATACGGATATAACTCCCAAACGTCTTGTCATTATGTTACAGGGAGATCTGAGTCACCTACTAAACTGGCAGCATTCCGCAGCTCACGGCAGATGGCACGGCCCGATTGGTATGTCAAAGGTTTTTTGGGAATCGATCAGGACCTCTGAACAACTATTTCTAATGTGGCAACATTGGAAAAACGTATTTTTTTCTATGCCCTTAACTACATTTGTGAGAATCATAAATGGGTGCATTTAAATTTGTGGGTGTATTAGGTGTGTCACATGCTACAAAAATTAATGTCCCGTTCTTGCTATTACTGGGATCCTGGGTAAGTTTCTCAGTCAGTGAGAAAACCGTGCTTCACTGCAAGAAAACACTTGTCATTTACAGTCGCATCTGACAGGGGTTAGTGTGCTTTTGGGAAGCATTTGAGTACAACTATGAAATGTCTGAGCTGTGGCCATCATGCAGCATGTTTACTATATCATGATCCTGCTCACTGGGTGTTTGCCTGATCAAGACTATATATAATCTCATCATTCCCACTGATACTTGACGGAGTCCCGAGCAAAGACC
>NW_025141416.1:0-1247 GCF_004010195.1 Chiloscyllium plagiosum | reverse complement strand
GCTAGTGTAGGTTAAATGGGCTTGGATCGGCGCAACATCGAGGGCCGAAGGGCCTGTACTGCGCTGTATTCTTCTATGTTCTATGTTCTATGTAGAAGGGACGCGATGAATAATGGGTAGATTTCTTAACAGGCAACAAAGAGAGAAAGAGAGACAATATAGATGAGGAAATGTGCAAAATGAGAAAACCAGATCATCGAAAGGAATAGATGAATATCCCCCAATATTTTGGCAATTCCTGTATGCTGTGGTCCTTTGTACAGTGCATGTACAACAGAGTAATATGTTCAAATGCTGGGTCTGATGCCAGAATATTTGTCTCTAATAATATGACAGACACTAGCTTTGGAAAGAACCCAGCAGGCCAATATATTTAATTCCCGGTAGAAAGTGGATTAACTGAAATAAGTTGGGATTCTAGAAGCAAGAATTTGGAGCATATATCCTGATAAGAATGAGAGATTAGAGCAGTGAGTTCCAGAAAGGGAGGGAACATTGAGAGAATTGGAACATATTACGTTAGATGAGCATCAAATAACGTTTTAAATGTTTTATAAATTTTATACATCATATGCATCACTTTTCGTTAATTGTGTCTCTGTTCATTTACAATGTATTGTGCACATGTGAAAAATCATATTTATCTGCACACACATATTGATTAAACAATGTAAAAAAAGTCATTTTTCCGCCATTGAAATAGTCCTGTTGTCGTGTTACCAGGATACATCTGCACAAACTGGCAATCAAAAGACATGACCCATTATCACTATATTCCATACATACAGACAAAGAAGGGCACTACTTTTACTGGGACAAAGCACACACACATGCTAAGACAAGCAAGCACCTTCTTAGAGGAATGGCATTCTAACCAAAAGTCCATCAAAAAACGCATCAATTTAGATCCTATCTACCTTCTCTTGTAAAACAAAAGAACTGGAAATGACATCACCCACTTTAACAAACCAAGACCTATAAATAGAGAATCTGGATATAACACCAACGCTTCAGCAGATACTCTCACTGATGATGTTACCTGGTCATGGTGACGAAACGTCTGAAAACACACCTTCAAGCTTTATTTTTCGTTTATTAGTGGAATTTAGGAGTTCTCTGTTGCTCACGCTTTAACAGATTATGATGTGAGGTAAGCTTTTCTGTGTGTATGGTTTTAATTAACAGAAGGGTTCGACATTGATGTCATAACAGTTTGCAGCCTTGCAGTATGGGATTTGAACAGATTT
>NW_025141415.1:0-1247 GCF_004010195.1 Chiloscyllium plagiosum | reverse complement strand
ACCGATACAGATCCGTGAATAGATTAGATTACTCACAGTGTGGAAACAGGCCCATTGGCCCAACAAGTCCACACCTACCCTCCGAAGAGCAAACCAACCAGACACATTCCCCTACATTTACCCCCTCATTTTACCATGGCCAATTCACCTAACCTGCACATCTTTGGACTGTGGGAGGAAACCGGAGCACCCGGAGGAAACCCACGCAGCCACAGGGAGAATGTGCAAACTCCACAACAGGCAGTTACCTGAGGTGGGAATTGAACCCGTGCCTCTGGCGATGTGAGGTTGAAGTGCTCACCACTGTGTCACCGTGCCACCCAAATAGGAAGGGAATAAAGGGATACGGATCCTGTATGTGAGGATGGCTTCAGAATGGAAGGACAAAATCTGGAGTTCTCTCCTCTGGAGCTTGTCTTTCTATCAGGAGTAGTTCTACTGCTCCCTGTTCCATTCAGAGTGAGCTATCTGTTAGAAACAGCCTGACATGGATTGAACCACCATCCTTCAGGAGAGTGCGGACCCTCTTGATGACCAATTTGTCATGAGACAGCAGGTTATCAAGTCATGTGACCTCCCCTTTCCAAGTGGACAGCTTGTTCATGTTGCTTTGACTCATTCTTCGTTAAATTAGAATCATCAACTCCTGACAGTGTGGAAACAGGCCATTTGGCTCAACAAGTCCACACTGACCCTCCAAAGAGTAACTTACCCAGATCTATTGCCCTCCCCATTACTCTACGTTTCACCCTAATTAATGCACCTAACCTACACACCCCTGAATATAATGAACAATTTACCATGGCCAATTCACCCGAAACTGCACATCCCTGGACTGTGAGAAGAAACCGGTGCACCCAGAGAAAACACACGCAGACACGGGGAGAATATGCAAACTCAACACAGACAGTCGCCTGAGGCTGGAATCGAAACTGGGTCCCGGGCACTATGATGCAGCACTGCTAACCACTGAGACACCATGTCGTCTGCATGTTGCTTTTAATTCCTCTATAATCGTTTCTTCTTGTCCCTTTCATCTTTGGAAACAATTTATTCCACAAAGAGTTGTTGGTGATTCTTTCAATCTATGAAGTTCTGAAAGTTGTGAAGTTGACACTATCACACAGATGTGGCAGGGTTGGCCCTGTGATATGGCACACCATCTCTTCCATCAGGCTGAAGGGTGTGCAGGCCTCATGCCTGGTCAGCTCTGGTCCTGTCTGATGTGAATAGCCTTGAGCAGTAAG
>NW_025141414.1:0-1247 GCF_004010195.1 Chiloscyllium plagiosum | reverse complement strand
ACTGTACCATCGGGAGGAATCCCATGACAACACAGGAAGAAAGTGAAAATTCCATACAGGCCATCATACAATAATAGAGTTGAACCCGTGTCTTTGGTGCTGGGAGGCAACAGTGCTAACCACTAAGGACGCCATTGTATGTGAGTAGTTAAGTAAAATTTCTGCAATGTCGGATTTGCTCAGAGTATCGAATCATTCATTCATGCTCAAGATATTTTGATGTGATGTCAGCTCATCCATGGAGGTATACAGCACAGAACAGAAACTTTCATCAAAGGTGTACATGCCGACCACGTTTCTGAAACTGAACTAGCCCCTTTTGCCAGCATTATTTCCATCTTCCTCCTCATCTTTTCTTTTTATGCACTTGTGCCTCTGCCTTTTAAATGTAGCTGTGCCTGCTTCTAGTAGTTCCTCTGGGAGTTTATTCGACATACGAACCGCAGTTTGTACGAAACGTTTGCTCTTCAGATTCCTTCTAATTCTTTCTCCTTTTGCCTTAGTGCACTAGTGAAAAATATCCCAGCCTGTCCAGCCCCTCGATGTAACTCAATCACGGCCACAACACGTCCTCCCACCCCACTACCCCACCCCCACCCCCCACCCCCACACACACACTAGCCAGTGCCCGTGAGTCTGCAATCAGGGAACAACATATAAAATTAATTTTGTTTGAAATAAATGGATTTGGCAGAGTGATGCAGATGAAATCATAACATAATTCTCAAGACGTATGATTAAACGAGCATGGTTTTATTGCTTTATATGTAAAAGCCAATGACAACTCATGAAACATTAGTCAGGTTTGTGAATTTCAAAGCCGCCAAGAAAGAACGATGCTGTACGTAGCATGTGCACAATGTCCTGGACAAGCGTAATTCCACGTCAGTAAGATAATGTAAATTTGAAAGCATTCAGCAGTCGTTGACATTATCCTGTTGTTTGGGAATTATGTGTGGTATTGAAATAGAGACCATTAAGCTTTAATCTGGTTTGTACACGGAACAATGGAAACTTGTGTGAGTGTTGCATTCTTAGTTGTATGCGGCAGTGATCGTGAAACCACAACAGAATAAGTCAGTGAATGCAGAAAATTGAATGACTTACTTGAGATGATGAGAATTGATTCGGTAATCGGTGGAAAATATATGATGGGTAACTTTTAGCAGGAAGTTAGGTCGACAGTGATGGATTTCTACATGGACTGTTTCAAATGAAGTACAATTGATTGAGGATTCTGCATTCAG
>NW_025141413.1:0-1247 GCF_004010195.1 Chiloscyllium plagiosum | reverse complement strand
GTGACCGACAGGACTGGGTGTGAGAGTGACCGACAAGGTCTGGGTGAGAGTGACTGACAGGGTCTGGGTGTGAGAGTGATCGACAGGGTCTGGGTGAGAGTGACTGACAGGGTCTGGGTGTGAGAATGATCGACAAGGTCTGGGTGTGAGCGTGACCGACAGGGTCTGGATGTGAGAGTGACTGACAGGGTCTGGGTGTGAGAGTGACCGACAGGACTGGGTGTGAGAGTGACCGAACTGGCTCTGGGAGTGAGAGTGACCGACAGGGTCTGGGTGAGAGTGACCGACATGGTCTGGGTGAGAGTGACAGACAGGGTCTGGGTGAGAGTGACCGACAGGGCCTGTGTGTGAGAGTGACTGACAGGGTCTGAGTGTGAGAATTACCGACAGGGTCTGTGTGCGAGTGATCGACAGGGTCTGGGTGTGAGAGTGACCGACAGAGTCTGAGTGTGAGAGTGATCGACAGGGTCTGAGTGAGAGTGTTACCGTCAGAGTCTGGGTGAGAGTGACCGTCAGGGTCTGGGTGAGAGTGATCGACAGGGTCTGGGTGTGAGCATGACCGACAGGGTCTGGGTGTGAGAGTGACCGACAGGTTCTGGGTGTGAGAGTGACCAACATGGTCTGGGTGTGAGAGTGTCCGACAGGGTCTGGGTGTGAGAGTGACCAACAGGGTTTGGGTTTGAGAGTGACCGACGGGGTCTGGGTGAGAGAGATTAACGGGGTCTGGGTGAGAGTGATTGACAGGGTCTGAGTGTGAGAGTGACCGACTTGGTCTGGGTGTGAGAGTTACCAACAGGGTCTGGGTGAGAGTGACCGACTTGGTCTGGGTGTGAGAGTTACCGAAAGGGTCTGGGTGAGAGTGACCGACAGCGTTTGAGTGTGAGAGTGACCGACAGGGTCTGGGTGTGAGAGTGACCAACATGGTCTGGGTGTGAGAGTGACCGATGGGGTCTGGGTGTGAGCGTGACCGACAGTGTCTGGGTGTGAGCGTGACCGACAGGGTCTGGGTGTGAGAGTGACCAACATGGTCTGGGTGTGAGAGTGACCGATGGGGTCTGGGTGAGAGTGACAGACAGGGACTGGGTGAGAGTGACAGACAGGGACTGGGTGTGTGCGTGACCGAACAGCTTCTGGGTGTGTGTGTGACCGAACAGGGTCTGGATATGAGAGTGACCGACAGGGACTGAGTGTGAGAGTGACCGACAGGGAATGAGTGTGAGAGTGACCGACAGGGACTGGGTGTGAGA
>NW_025141412.1:0-1247 GCF_004010195.1 Chiloscyllium plagiosum | reverse complement strand
TGGATATGTGCCAAAGTCAGGCAAGTGGAATTAATTTAATTTGGGAACTCTGGTCAGCATGGATGAGCTGGACCAAAGGAACTGTTTCTGTGCTGTATGACTTTATGACTCACTAACTTTATGGTGGAGTATGTGGGAGAGTTTGGGCTGGTAGGCTGTGAGGTGTTGGCTGGCTGCTGGGTAAGCTTGCATGCACTCTGTCTGGCAAGGTGGCATCAAGGTAAATGGTAATGGTCACAGGATAATTTGGTCGAATTGTGCTTGGTAGGTGAGGGGTAGTTTGAGCTGAAATGCAGGAGGTCTGTCTTTGCCAGGCTGGTTAGTGCAGATATGGGCAGAGTGCCAGGCTGGTTAGTGCAGAGGTGGGCAGTGTGCCAGGCTGGTTAGTGTAGAGGTGGGCAGGATGCCAGGCTGGTTGGTGTAGAGGTGGGCAGAGTGCCAGGCTGGTTAGTGTAGAGGTGGGCAGAGTGCCAGGATGTTTCGGGGGTGGAAGGTCACTGTAATGAAGTGACAGGGGGACGTGTTGTCTAAATGCAAAGCTCGGAGTCTGGCAAAATGGTGGGTTGTAAAGGACAGATGCGAAAGGAGCTGGGATGCAATGTGCACAGGTTGACTTGGGTAAGGTGAGAGGTCAGTGATCATGGACTGAGGTCATGTCTTGGATAGTGGGCTTTTGTCAGAGGTTGTGAAAATGATGGTGCCAGGTCCAGTCAGGGCCAGATTCACCATGGGCCGGGTGCAGGGCGGCAGGAGTGTAAATGAGTGAAAGGAATTGAGATCATATGTCCATCTGGAATATAGAATATAGAACATTACGGTGCAGTACAGGCCCTTCAGCCCTCGATGTTGCGCTGACCTGTGGAACCAATCTGAAGCCTATCTATCCTACACGATTCCATTTACATCCATATGTTTATCCAATGACCTTTTAAATGCCCATAAAGTTGGCGAGTGTACTATTGTTGCAGGCAGTGTGTTCCATGGCCCTACTACTCTCTGAGTAAAGAAACAACCTCTGACATCTGTCATCTATGTCCTATCCTGCTAGCCATCACTATTCAAGGAAAAAGACTTTCACTGTCCACCCTCTGTTTATCTTTTATGTCTCAATCAACCTTCTTCTCTCAAATAAAAACAGCCTCAAGACCCTCATCCTTTCCTCATCAAACCTTCCCACCATACCAATCAACATCCTGGTAAACCTCCTCTGAACTCTTCCAAACCTTCCACATTCTCCCTATAATGTG
>NW_025141411.1:0-1247 GCF_004010195.1 Chiloscyllium plagiosum | reverse complement strand
ACACACACACACAGGCACTCCTATACACTCATACACATGGACACACATATACACAGACGCGCACACAGACACCCACACACACCCTGACAGACACACACACTCACACATGCACCCCCTCACAGACTTAAGACATTCTGCACTCACTACAGACACTCTCACACTCACAACCCCGAACCCAGTCAGACACACACACAGACAGACAAAGACCCACATGCACACATATATTTTGTGGGTGAATTTGTACTTGCAGGGTTACATTGTACTTTGCTCAAAAACTGCATGAATTCATGTAAAACTCTGTTACCTCACTTTTTAGATTCGAATCAATCTAAACATCAGGTCATAGACAGAGAACACAGGGGGCCAACACCTTCAACATATTGTCTAGCTATAACTCATTGTCAACAGCTAACCCGAGAATGCAACTTTTTAAAAAAGGTTTTGTGATTTACACATGAAAGAAGTGAAACTATCACGGTATTCTAACAGATGAAAGGCTTAACAGACAATCAGTTTTTCAATGTATAATTTCAGTTACATCACACTATAAATGTTTGCTCCAAATTCTGTGTGTTAGGATTGAGCCCTCCACAATCACCTGATGAAGGAGCGTCGCTCCGAAAGCTAGTGCTTCCAATTAAACCTGTTGGACTATAACGTGGTGTTGTGGGATTTTTAACTTTGCACATCCCAGTCCAACACCGGCTCCTCCAAATCAGTGCTACTGTGTTGGTTACACTGGGAGTACAGACAGCACCAGCTGGGGGAATAAATCCTGATTACAGCCACACACAGGACACAGGCATTGCACCAAGGGGTGGGAACAGAGACCACAGTGTCAAGGCAGTGAGTTACAGACACCACAGTGTCAGGGCAGTGAGTTACAGACACCACAGTGACAGGGCAGTGAGTTACAGAGATCACAGTGTGAGGGCAGTGAGTTACAGTCACCACAGTGTCAGGGCAGTGAGTAACAGACACCAAAATGACAGGGCAGTGAGTTACAGACACCACAGTGTCAGGGCAGTGAGTTCTACAAACTACAATGTAAGGGCAGTGAGTTTCAAGGGATCACAGTGTGAAGGCAGTGAGTTACAGTCACCACAGTGTCAGGGCAGTGAGTAACAGACACCACAGTGTTAGGGCAGTGAGTTACAGACACCACAGTGTCAGGACAGTGAGTTACAGACACCACAGTGACAGTGCAGTGAGCGACAGAGACCACAGTGTCAGGGCAGTGAGTTACA
>NW_025141410.1:0-1247 GCF_004010195.1 Chiloscyllium plagiosum | reverse complement strand
TTAGTTGTTGAAGCAGAGTTTGGGGTGACTCGGCCTGTATTCCATGGGCTTTAGGAAGATGAGTGGAAATCTCAGTAAGATATATAAAACTCTGACAGGGTGTGACAGATTGGAAGCAGGGATGATAGTTCACTTTATAGAAAATGGTTCACGAATCTCATTGCAGTCAAATCGCACTTAATAACAAGCATTATCAAAGAACTCCCTATATATTGATGGGCCGAAGGCACTATAGTTCATAATGTTTAAACATATTTTGGGATATTAACATTTTGTGGGGAAAACTGCATTGAGGAGATGTTCGGCCAAGAAATAGCACGCTGAATGACCTCCTCCTCTCCCGATGTTTCTGTGCAGTCTGTGGGAAAGCTCTGTAAATGTTGTCACAAGCTCTCAGATGTTTGGAAGGATGTCTATGCAGGGTCAACAGGACTGATAACGAGGTTGATGCCGGGTGTTCTGTCAGGTTTTATCATTTAATACCTCAGAGTAGTTTGATACTATTGAGTGTCTCACATGGCCGATTCAGAGACCATGTCTGTGCGTCTGGAGATACTTTTCGGCCAGACCAGGAAAGCACGGGAGATTCAATGCCTGAAAGTATATTGGTGAAGGAGATTGATGTTTACAATCAACAGTGGACACAAGATCACTATTACTGACACCAGATTTTAGGTCTAGATACTTTATTAGTGATATTTAACTTCCACCAGCTGCCAAAGCATTGACCTGGTCTGGATTCGTAATCCAATGATATGTTCACTTCAACACCATCTCCACATGGGGACCTATCGGAAACCACACTGACCTGATTATTTCGGTGCTACTTGACAGCTCTAACAAAAATTATTCCCACCAATTTGACTGTCGTGATGGGACTGCGGGTGTGGTAATTGGTCAGATTGTAATTATTCTCCTATTCAGGGACTGGACATAGTTGAGTAATTTTCCACATTGCCAGGGAAATGTCAGAGTTGGAGCTGGAATCAAAGAGCTTCCTCAGGGACACGGCTTGTTGTACAGCACAAGTCTTCAGTCCTATTGCAGGAATGGTGTCAGAGCCCATTGCTTTTGTCGTATCAATAGTGTTCAGCTGTTTCCTCATGACTGTACAGCAAATCGAATTGCTTGAAGACTGGTATCTGCGATTCTGTGGGAATCAGGATGAGTGTGAGTTGGATCATCCATTCAACACGTCTGGCTGAGGATAGTGAAGACACCACATCCTTGACTTTTTTCACTGATGT
>NW_025141409.1:0-1247 GCF_004010195.1 Chiloscyllium plagiosum | reverse complement strand
TGGGTGTCATTGAGAATCACTGGGCCCATTGAGTGTCACTGGATCACATTGAGTGTCACTGGGTGTCATTGAGTGTCACTGGGTGTCATTGAGAATCACTGGATTCCATTGAGTGTCACTGGATCCCATTGAGTGTCACTGGATCCCATTGAGTGTCACTGGGTGTCCTTGAGTGTCACTGGGTGTCAGTTCGGTGTCCCTCAGTCTCACCGATTGGTTCTGGATGTTATTGCGGGAGAGTCACTGAGGGTCTCTGGCTGACTCCTGGTGATGCAGGATGTCCCTCGGTGTCACTCAGTGACACTGGGTGTTGTTGGGTGTCATTGAGGTTCACTGGGTGTCATTGAGAGTCGTCAGGTGTCCCTGGGTGCCATTGGATGTCATTATGAGTCACTAGATGTTAATGGGCCCCATTGGGTGTCACCGAGAGACATTGGGTGGCACCTGATGTCATTCAGTGTCACTGGGAGTATGTGGGTGTCACTTGTTATAACTGGGAGTCATTGGGCGATATGTGAGTGTTGCTGGGAGTCACTGGGTGCAACTGAGTCTCACTCAGTATCTCTGGGTCTCATCGGGTGTCATCCAGTGTCTCTGGGTCTCACATGGGGCTCTGACCATCTGTGGGTCTCACTGAGAAACACTGGGGTCTTTGGGAGTCACTGGGTGCCTGGGGGTGTCTCATGGTGTCCCTGGGGATGTCCCTTGGTCCCTGGGGGTGTCCCTGGACCCCTGGGGGTGTCCCTGGGGGTCTCTGGGTACCTGGGGGTGTCCCTGGGGGTGTCCCCGGGGGTGTCAGGTTGTCCCTGGGGGTGTCCCTGGGGGTGTCACTGCCGTCCTGGCCCTCCTGTGAATACTCTCTCCTTTCCCGTATTCCCAGTTTCCTGATAAACATTACGAGGATATCGACAGGATCCGGAGACGGAAGGCGGATATCTGGGCGATGGCAGGAGGAGCTGCTGCCCCTCTCCCTCCCGACAGGACGGAGGATCGACCGGGATCACCCTCATTACCAGGAGCACCGACCTCTGACCCGGCACCAACACACGCTGCCCGTCCCCAGGCAGTGGAATGGGGTACGGGGGTCCCACTGTACGATGCCAACTATCAGGAGGTGAGGACCCAGTGACACTGTCAAATGGACAGAATGTCACCCATCGAGGGGCAGGAGGAAGGGGTACCCCTGGGAACGGGGAACGTGTACGTCACTGTGCGTGGGGAACCCACTGCCCCTTTAGCACACGGTC
>NW_025141408.1:0-1247 GCF_004010195.1 Chiloscyllium plagiosum | reverse complement strand
TGTTCGAGCCGTTTCCACCTGCAGTGAGATGTTCTGGCCCTGTCTACCTGCAGTGAGATGTTCGGGCCCTTTCTACCTGCAGTGTCATGTTTGGACCCTTTTTACCTGCAGTGAGATGTTCGGGCTCTTTCTAACTGCAGTGAGATGTTCAGGTCTATTTTACCTGCTGTGTGATGTTCGGGCCCATTCTACCTGCAGTGAGATATTCGGGCCCTTTCTACCTGCAGTGAGATGTTCTGGCCCTTTCTACCTGCAGTGAGATGTTCGGGTCTATTTTACCTCTAGTGAGATATTCGGACCCTTTTTTCCTGCAGTGAGATGTTCGGGCACTTTCTACCTGCAGTGAGATGTTCGGGCCTTTTCTAACTGCAGTGAGATGTTTGGGTCTATTTTACCTGCAGTGAGATGTTCGGACCCTTTCTACCTGCAGTTTGATGTTCTGGCCCTTTTTACCTGCTGTGAGATGTTCGGGCCTTTTCTAACTGCAGTGTGATGTTTGGGTCTATTTTACCTGCAGTGAGGTGTTCGGACCTTTTTTCCTGCAGTGAGATGTTCGGGCCCTTTCTACCTGCAGTGAGATGTTCGGGCCCGTTTTACCTGCAATGAGATGTTCGGACCCTTTTTACCTGCAGTGAGATGTTCGGACCCTTTTTACCTGCAGTGAGGTGTTCGGACCCTTTCTACATGCAGTGAGATGTTCGGGCCCTTTTTACCTGCAGTGAGATGTACGGGCCCTTTTTACCTGCAGTGAGATGTTCGGACCCTTTTTACCTGCAGTGAGATGTTCGGACCCTTTTTACCTGCAGTGAGGTGTTCGGACCCTTTCTACATGCAGTGAGATGTTCGGGCCCTTTTTACCTGCAGTGAGATGTTCTGGCCCTTTCTACCTGCAGTGAGATGTTCGGGCCCTTTTTACCTGCCGTGAGATGTTCTGGCCCTTTCTACCTGCAGTGAGATGTTCGGACCCTTTTTACCTGCAGTGAGATGTTCTGGCCCTTTTTACCCGCAGTGAGATGTTCGGACCCTTTTTACCTGCAGTGAGATGTTCGGACCCTTTCTACCTCCAGTGAGATGTTCGGGCCCTTTCTACCTGCAGTGAGATGTTCGGACCCTTTTTACCTGCAGTGAGATGTTCGGACCCTTTCTACCTGCAGTTTGATGTTCTGGCCCTTTTTACCTGCTGTGAGATGTTCGAGCCCTTTTTACCTGCAGGGAGGTGTTCGGACCCTTTTTACCTGCAGTGAGAT
>NW_025141407.1:0-1247 GCF_004010195.1 Chiloscyllium plagiosum | reverse complement strand
CTATTCCTCAGAATCCTTTCTTACACCTTGCAGTTGACAGACGTGAGACTGACTGGCCTGTAATTGCCGGGGATTTCCCTATTTCCTTTCTTGAAGAGAGGAATTACATTTGCTTCCCTCCAGTCCTCATGTACGACTCCGGTGGAGAGTGAGGATGCAAAGATCTTCGCAAGCGGTGAAGCAATCACATTTCTCACTTCCCAAAGCAGCCGAGGACATATCAGGTCTGGCCCTAGCGACTTGTCAATCTTAATATTTGTCAGAATTTTCAGCACATCAGCTTCCTCAATCTCTATCCGTTCCAGCATGCTTACCTACTCCTCAATGCTTTACTTCACTACAAAGTCCTTTTCTTTAGTAAAGACAGAAGCAAAAAACGCATTAAGGCCTTACCCTACCTCCTCAGACTCTATACACAAGTGCCCTATCCTATCCCTGATCAGCCATACTCTTTCGTTGATCATTCTCTTATTCCTCACATTCGTGTAAAATGCCTCTGGATTCACCCTAGTACTTCCTGCCAAGCCCCTCCTGGCTCTCCTCAGACCATTTTTGAGCTCCTTCCTCGCCTGCCTGTAATCGCCTTGAGCTGAGCAAGACCCTTGCTTCCTCCACCTTACATAAGCTGCCTTCTTTCTTATGACGAGAAGCTCCTCTGCTCTCCACATCCAAGGTTCCTTTTTCTTACCACTTCTTGCCTGTCTCAGGGGAACACATTTATGCATCACTTGCAACAACTGTTCCTTAAACAGTCTCCACATGTCTATAATGCCATTTCCATGGAACAATTCCTCCCAGTCTGTGCTTCCTAACTCACGTCTGATAGCATCATAGTTTCCTTTTCCCCAATTAAATATCCTCACATTGTGCCTGATTCTCTCCTTCTCCATAGCTATGTGGAATGTGAGGCAGTTGTGGTTACTATCACCAAAATGCTCTCCCACAGCAAGATCTGACACTTACCCCGGCTCATTGCCGAGCACCAAATCCAAAATGGCCTCTTCCCTCGTCGGCCTGTCAACGTACTGAGTGAGGAAACCCTCCTGAACACACCTTGCAAAAACAGTTCCTTCCAAACCATCTGCTCAAAGGACGTTCCAATCAATATTGGGAAAGTTAAAGTCACCCATTACAACAACCCTAGTACATTCACACTTTTCCAGAATCTGCCAACCTCTGCTTTCTTCAATCTCCCTGTTGCTATTGGGGGGGGGCTGTAGTAAACCCCTGGGGTGACTGCTGCCTTA
>NW_025141406.1:0-1247 GCF_004010195.1 Chiloscyllium plagiosum | reverse complement strand
AGTATCCTTGACAGCTTTTGTCAACCATGGGTGATTCATCTTCTTATCGAGTCCTTCTTTTTGAACAAAAACAATAATCTCTGAATATTATGGAATATCTGCTTGAATGTGTGCCCATGTACACCCACTGACCTTCCCCTGGGTCTACTTCCACATCCCGTTTCAGAGCAGGTGTGAGAGAGAAATCCTTAATTTAGATGTCTGGTTATTTTCAATCATTCAGTGGGAACTTGTGCATGTGGCTGAACACATGATCAGCGGAGGCTAACTCCATTCTCCCAGTTTCTTTGTTGTTTCTGGTTGATGATGCCACATTCCAATGAACTGCCTGTGACGTGACCGCCTTTTCCTTCAAACCAGAACCCCCAAACTCCGGTGCCCAGGGCCTTCAGCAGTCATTGTCCCGTCTCCCTCACTTCGGCCCCACTCCACCCCCTCCTTCCCAGAACAATGATATATCTCCCCTTGTCCTCACTTCCTACTGCACTAAATTCCACATTCACGGAATCATCCTCCGCCATTTCCACCACCTCCAGCAGGACACCAGCATTAATCATATTTTCCCCTCCCGTCCACTGTCAGCATTTCACAGGGACTATTCCTCTGTGACACCTTCCTTCACCCCGAACACTTCACCACTCCCTCCATGGCACCTTCCTATGCGATTGCAGAAGCTGCAACACATGCTCTTCCCTACTCAATGTCCAAGGCCCCAATCACACTTCTCAGGTGAAGCAAGATTTCACGTGTAATCATTCAATCCATTCTCCTGTCATTGCTGCTCATAATACAGTCTCCTTTACACTGGGCAGACCAAACAGAGACTGGATTGAGGAACACTCTCACTCTGTTAGTAGGAATAACCGTTTCACTCTCATTGCTTCCCATTTCAATAACCTACATTGCTCTAATGCTAACGTATTGGACCTGGGCTGCTTCAATGTTCCAATGAAGCACAACCCCAGCTCGAGTAACACCTCACTTTACACTTTGGTATTTTTCCACCGAGAGGAGTTAATATTAAATTCCATAACTTCACAGCCTGGAGCAATTATGGCTGTTCTCCATTCTTCATGCATTCTGCTTCCTGGTTTCCCTATTTTCCTTGTCTCCCAATGAGCTTGTCTTTGTCTTGTTTATCTTACGCACAATACAAACAACGCACTTTTCCGAATCACACTTTAATTTACACCTATTTTACGTCAGTTTCTCTTACATCACAATCAAAAGCCTCTCCTCTGTGGCAT
>NW_025141405.1:0-1247 GCF_004010195.1 Chiloscyllium plagiosum | reverse complement strand
GTGGTGGCCTCTATTCAGCAGGTCAGAGGTTCTAGTGTCGGCCTGTATTCATAAGGTCAGGGATCCTGGTGGTGGCCTGTATTCAGCTGGTCAGAGGTTCTGGTAGTGGCCTGTATTCAGCAGGTCAGAGGTTCTGGTTGGTGGCCTGTATTCAGCAGGTAGGAGTTTCAAGTGTCGGCCTATATTCAGCAGGTCAGGGATCCTGGTGGTGGCCTGTATTCAGCAGGTCAGAGGTTCTGGTGGAGGCCTGTATTCAGCAGGTCAAGGATGCTGGTGGTGGCCTGTATTCAGCAGGTCAGAGGTTCTGGTGGTGGCCTGTCTTCAGCAGGTCAGAGGTTCTGGTGGTGGCCTGTATTCAGCAGGTCAGGGGTCCTAGTGGTGGCCTGTATTCAGCAGGTCGGAAGTTCTGGAGGTGGCCTGTATTCAGCAGGTCAGAGGTTCTGTTGGTGGCCTGTACTCAGCAGGTCCGGGGATCTGGCAGTGGCCTGGATTCAGCAGATCAGAGGTTCTGGTGGTGGCCTGTATTCAGCAGGTCAGGGGTCCTGGTGATGGCCTGTATTCAGCAGGTTAGAGGTTCTGGTGGTGGCCTGTATTCAGCGGGTCAGAGGTTCTGGTGGTGGCCTGTATTCAGCAGGTCAGGGGTCCTGGTGTTGGCCTGTATTCAGCAGGTCAGAGGTTCGGTTGGTGGCCTGTATTCAGCAGGTCAGGGATCCTGCTGATGGCCTGTACTCAGCAGGTCAGGGGATCTGGCAGTGGCCTGCATTCAGCAGATCTGAGGTTCTGGTGGTGGCCTGTATTCAGCAGGTCAGGGGTCCAGGTGATGGCCTGTTTTCAGCAGGTCAGGGGTCCTGGTGGTGGCCTGTATTCAGCAGGTTGGAGGTTCTGGTGGTGGCCTGTATTCAGCAGGTCAGAAGTTCTGGTGGTGGCCTGTATTCAGCAGGTCAGAGGTTCTGGTGGTGGCCTGTATTCTGCAGGTCAGGGGTCCTGGTAGTGGCCTGTATTCAGCAGGTCAGGGGTCGTGGTGGTGGCCTGTATTCAGCAGGTCAGGGGTCCTGGTGGTGGCCTGTATTCAGCAGGTCGGAGGTTCTGGTGGTGGCCTGTACTCAGCAGGTCATAGGTTCTAGTGTCGGACTGTATTCAGCAGGTCGGAGGTTCTGGTGGTGGCCTGTATTCAGCAGGTCAGAGGTCATGGTGGTGGCCTTTATTCAGCAGGTCAGAGGTTCTGATGGTGGCCTGTATTCAGCAGG
>NW_025141404.1:0-1247 GCF_004010195.1 Chiloscyllium plagiosum | reverse complement strand
GATGGAATAAGACTCATTGATGGAATCAGACTCTCTGATGAAATTAGACGCATTGATGGAATCAGACTCAATGATGGAATCAGACTCATTGATGGAATCAGACTCCCCGATGGAATCAGACTCATTGATGGAATCAGACTCATTGATGGAATCAGACTCATTGATGGAATCAGACTCATTGATGGAATCAGACTCATTGATGGAATCAGACTCATTGATGGAATCAGACTCATTGATGGAATCAGACTCATTGATGGAATCAGACTCATTGATGGAATCAGACTCATTGATGGAATCAGACTCATTGATGGAATCAGACTCATTGATGGAATCAGACTCATTGATGGAATCAGACTCATTGATGGAATCAGACTCATTGATGGAATCAGACTCATTGATGGAATCAGACTCATTGATGGAATCAGACTCACTGATGGAATCAGATTCATTGTTGGAATCAGACTCCCTGATGAAATCAGACTCCCCGAAAGAATCAGTCTTACCGATGGAATCAGACTCATTGATGGAATCAGACTCCCCGATGGAATCATTCTCCCTGATGGAATCAGACTCCCCGATGGAATCAGACTCATTGATGGAATCAGACCCCCTGATGGAATCAGACTTCCCGATCGAATCAGACTCCCCAATGAAATCAGACTCCCTGATGCATTCCGATTCTTTGATGGAACCAGACTCCCTGATGAAATCAGACTCCCCGATGGAATCAGACTCCCTGATGGAATCAGATTCATTTGTCGAATCCGACACATTGATGGAATCAGACTCATTGATGGAATCAGACTCCCCGATGGAATCAGACTCATTGATGGAATCAGACTCCCTGATGGAATCAGACATCCCGATGGAATCAGACTCATTAATGGAATCAGACTCCCTGATGGAATAAGACTCATTAATGGAATCAGACTCATTGATGGAATCAGACTCCCTGATGGAATCAGACACCCCGATGGAATCAGACTCCCCAATGGAATCAGACTCATTGATGGAATCAGACTACTTGATGGAATCAGATTTCCCAATGGAATCAGGCTCATTGATAGAATCAGACTCCCTGATGGAATCAGACTCATTGATGGAATCAGACCCCCTGATGGAATCAGACTCCCCAATGGAATCAGACTTATTGATGGAATCAGACTCATTGATGGAATCAGACTCCCCGATCGAATCAGACTCCCCAATGGAACCAGACTCATAGATGGAATCAGACTCCCTGATGG
>NW_025141403.1:0-1247 GCF_004010195.1 Chiloscyllium plagiosum | reverse complement strand
TCCAGTGCTGCTCCTGATCTTGTTACCAGAGCTGTTCCTGATCTTGTTCCCAGCGCTGCTCCGGATCTTGTTCCCAGTGATGTTCCAAATCTTGTTCCCAGTGTGCTCCAGATCTTGTCCCTCGTGCTGCATCGGATCTTGTTCCTCATGCTGCTACTGATCATGTTCCCAGTGCTGTTCCGGATCTTGTTCCCAGTGCTGCTTCTGTTCTTGTTCCTTTTGCTGCTCCTGATCTTGTTCCCAGTGCTGCTCCTGATGTTGTTCCCATTGCTGTTCCTGATCTTGTTCCCCGTGCTGCCCCAGATCTTGTTCCTAGTGCTGCTCCTTATCTTGGTTCTTGTCCTGCTCCTGATCTTGTTCCCAGTGCTGCTCTGGATTTTGTTCCCAGTGCTGCTCCTGATCTTGTTCACAGTGCTGCTCCTGATCTTGTTCCCAGCACTGTTCCTGATCTTGTTCCCAGTGCTGCCTCGGATCTTGTTCCCAGTGCTGTCTCGGATCTTGTTCCAAGCGCTGCTCCTGATCTTGTTCCCAGTGCTGTTCCTGATCGTGTTCCCAGTGCATTTCCTGATCGTGTTCCCCGTGCTGCTCCGGATGTTATTCCATGTGCAGCTCCTGATCTTGTTCCCAGTGCTTTTCCTGATCGTGTTTCCAGTGCTGCTCCTGATCTTGTTCCCTGTGCTGCACCAGATCTTGTTCCTCGTGTTGCTTCTGATCTTGTGCCCAGTGCTGTTCCTGACATTGTTCCCAGTGCTGCACCAGATCTTGTTCCCAGTGCTGTTCTGGACCTTGTTCCCAGTGCTGCTCCGGATCTTGTTCCCAGTGCTGTTTATGATCTTGTTCCCAGTGCTGCTCTTTTTCTTGTTCCCAGTGCTGTTCCTGTTCTTGTTCCCAGTGCTGCTCCCGATCCTGTTTTCAGTGCTGCTCCTGATCGTATTCCCAGTGCTGCTCCTGATCTTGTTCCTAGTGCTGCTCCGGGTCTTGTTCTCAGTGCTACTCCAGATCATGTTCCGCATGCTCTCCGGATCATGTTCCCAGTGGTGCTCCTGATCGTGTTTCCGGTGCTGCTCCTGATCTTGTTCCCAGTGCTATTCCGAATCTTGTTCCAAGCACTGCTCCGGATCTTGTTCCCAGTGCTATTCCGGATCTTGTTCCCAGTGCTGCTCGAGATCATTTTCCAAGTCCTGTTCCTGATCGTGTTCCCAGTGCTGCACCTGTTCTTGTTCCCAGTGCTGCTCCTGATCTTGTTA
>NW_025141402.1:0-1247 GCF_004010195.1 Chiloscyllium plagiosum | reverse complement strand
ATGGAGCAGAGGGGTTGTCCAGATGATTTGGAGTAGAGGGGTTGTACAGATGATATGGAGCAGTGGATTTGTACAGATGATTTTGAGAGAGTGGTTGTACAGATGATATGGAGCAGGGGGGTCGTACAGGCGGTTTGGAGCAGAGGGGTTGTACAGATGATTTGGAGCAGAGGAGTTGTATAGATGATTTGGAGCAGAGTGGTTGAACAGATGATTTGGAGCAGAGGGGTTGTACAGATGATTAGGAGCAGAGGAGTTGTACAGATGATATGGAGCAGAGGGGTTGTCCAGATGATTTGGAGCAGAGGGATTGGACAGACGATTTGGAGCAGAGGGGTTGTTGAGATGATTTGGAGCGGAGGAGTTGTACAGATGATATGGAGCAGAGGGGTTGTCCAGATGATTTGGAGCAGAGGGATTGGACAGACGATTTGGAGCAGAGGGGTTGTTGAGATGATTTGGAGCGGAGGAGTTGTACAGATGATATGGAGCAGAGGGGTTGTACAGACGATTTGGAGCAGAGGGTTTGTACAGATGATTTGGAACAGAGGGGTTGTACAGACGTTTTGGAGCAGAGTGGTTGTTGAGATGATTTGGAGAAGAGGGGTTGTCCAGATGATATGGAGCAGAGGAGTTGTACAGATGATTTGGAGCAGAGGGATTGTACAGATGGTTTTGAGCAGAGGGGATTTACAGATGATTTGGAGCAGAGTGGTTGTACAGATTATTTTGAGCGGAGGGGTTGTACAGATGATTTGGAGCAGAGGAGTTGTACCGATGATATGGGACAGTGGAGTTGTACAGATGATTCGGAGCAGAGGGGCTTTACAGATGAATTGGAGCAGAGGGGTTGCTCAGATGATGTGGAGCAGGGGAGTTGGACAGATGATATGGAGCAGTGGAGTTGTACAGATGATATGGAGCAGTGGAGTTGTACAGATGATTTGGAGCAGAGGAGCTGTACAGATGATTTGGATCAGAGGGGTCATACAGACGATTTGGAGCAGAGGGGTTGTACAGATGATTTGGAGCGGAGGGGTTGTACAGATGATTTGGAGCGGAGGGGTTGTACAGATGATTTGGAGCAAAGGGGTTCTACAGATGACTTACAGCAGAGGGGTTGTACAGACGATTTGGAGCAGAATGGTTGTTGAGATGAGTTGGAGCGATGGAGTTGTACAGATGATATGGAGCAGAGGGGTTGTACAGACAACTTGGAGCGGAGGAGTTGTTCAGATGATTTGGAT
>NW_025141401.1:0-1247 GCF_004010195.1 Chiloscyllium plagiosum | reverse complement strand
TCTCCATCTAAACCCTTAACACAATGGCAGTTCCAGTATATGTTTGGAAAGTTAAAATCCCCGACCATAACCACCCTATTATTCTTACAGATAGGTGAGATCTCTTTACAAGTTTGTTTCTCAATTTCCCTCTGACTATTGGGGGGTCTATAATACAATCCCAATAAGGTGATCATCCCTTTCTTATTTCTCAGCTCCACCCAAATAACTTCCCTGGATGTATTTCTGGGAATATCCCCCTCAGCACAGCTGTAATGCTATCCCTTATCTAAAACGCCACTGCCCCCCTCCTCTCTTACCTCCCTTTCTATCCTTCCTGTAGTATTTGTATCCTGGAATATTAAGCTGCCAGTCCTGTCCATCCATATCTTGCTATAATATCCCAGTCCAGTGTTCCTCGCCATACCCTGAGTTCATCTGCCTTCCCTGTTGGGCCCCTTGCATTGTAATAAATGCAGTTAAATTTATCAGTCCTACCTTGTTCTCTGCTTTTTCCTTGCCTGCCCTGACTGTTTGACTTGCTTCTGTTCTCAACTGTACCAGTCTCAGATTGATCTCTTTCCTCGCTATCTTTCTGGGATCAGTTCCTGGGGATTGGAGGGTGGCTAATGTTGTCCCACTTTTCAAGAAGGGAGGGAGAGAGAAAACAAAGAATTATAGTCTGGTTGACTTGACCTCAGTGGTGGGAAAGATGCTGGAGTCAATTATAAAAGATGAAATTACGACTCATTTGGATAGCAGTAACAGGATAGGTCAGAGTCAGCATGGGTTTATGAAGGGGAAATCCTGCTTGACTAATCTTCTGGAATATTTTGAGGATATAAATATGAAGATGGACAAGGGAGAGCTAGTGGATGTAGTGTACCTGGACTTACAGAAAGTTTTGATAAGGTCCCACATAGGAGGTTAGTGAGCAAAATTAGGGCACATGGTATTCGGGGCAAAATACTGACTTGGATTGAAAATTGGCTGGCTGTCAGGAAGCAAAGAGTAGTGATAAACGGGTCCTTTTCAGAATGGCAGACGGTGACCAGTGGGGTACCACAAGGTTCAGTGCTGGACCCATAGCTGTTTACAATATACATTAATGATATAGATGAAGGCATTAGCAAATTTGCTGATGACACAAAGCTGGGTGGCAGGGTGAAATGTGAGGAGGATGTTAGGAGGATACAGGGTGACCTAGACAGGTTAGTGAGTGGACGGATGCATGACAGATGCAGTTTAATGTGGATAAAAGTATGGTT
>NW_025141400.1:0-1247 GCF_004010195.1 Chiloscyllium plagiosum | reverse complement strand
TTCACGCTGAAACTCGTAACAATGATTATTCCATACTGAAACATTTAATAGTGATTATTCCACACTGAAACATGTAGCAGTGACTATTCCACACTGAAACGTGTAACAGTGACTATTTCACACTGAAACATGTAACAGTGACTATTCCACACTGAAACATGTAACAGTGACTATTCAACACTGAAACATGCCAGAGTGATTATTCCACACTGAAACGTGTAACAGTGAGCATTCCACACTGAAACATGTATCAGCGACTATTCCACATGGAAACATGTAACAGTGACTATTTCACACTGAAACATGCCACAGTGACTATTCCACAATGAAACATGTAACAGTGATTATTCCACACTGAAACATGTAACAGTGAGTATTCCACACTGAAACATGTAGCGGTGACTATTCCACACAGAAACATGTCGCAGTGACTATTCCACGCTGAAACATGCCACAGCGCGTATTCCACACTGAAGTATGCAGCAGTGACTATTCCACACTGAAACATGTAACAGTGACTATTCCACACTGAAACATGTCACAGTGAGTATTCCACACTGAAGTATGTAGCAGTGACTACTCCACACTGAAACTTGTAGCAGTGACTATTTCACTCTGAAACATGTAACAGTGATTATTTCACACTGAAACAAGTGTTAGCATGTTTTCCACACTGAAACATGTAACAGTGACCACCCCACACTGAAACATGCCACAGCGATTATTCCACACTGAAAACTGTAACAGTGAGTATTCCACACTGAAACATGTATCAGTGATTATTCCACACTGAATCATGCCACAGCGATTATTCCACACTGAAAACTGTAACAGTGAGTATTCCAACTGAAACATGTAACAGTGACTATTCCACACTGAAACATGTCACAGTGAGTATTCCACACTGAAGTATGTAGCAGTGACTACTCCACACTGAAACTTGTAGCAGTGACTATTTCACTCTGAAACATGTAACAGTGATTATTTCACACTGAAACAAGTGTTAGCATGTTTTCCACACTGAAACATGCCACAGCGATTATTCCACACTGAAAACTGTAACAGTGAGTATTCCACACTGAAACATGTATCCGTGATTATTCCACACTGAATCATGTAACAGCGAGGATTCCACACTGAAACAAGTAACAGTGAGTATTTCACGCTGAAACACGTAACAATGATTATTCCACATTGAAGCATTTAACAGTGACTATTCCACACTGAAACATGTAGCAGTGACTATT
>NW_025141399.1:0-1247 GCF_004010195.1 Chiloscyllium plagiosum | reverse complement strand
AGTGCAAGCTCCCGCCCTTCACACTGCTGCTGTGGCTGCAAAACAGAAATGGAGGACTCCCACACTCAAGGTAAGTCTTTAAGGGTATATATGAGGGCATCAGGGTGATAGTGACGCAGTAAGTGTGAGAGCATCAGCCTTATAGTGACACAGTAAGTGTGAGGCAGTCTGTCTGATGGGGACGCAGTAAGTGTGAGATGGTCAGGCTGATAGTGACACAGTAAGTGTGAGGCAGTCTGTCTGATGGTGACGCAGTAAGTGTGAGATGGTCAGGCTGATAGTGAGACAGTAAGTGTGAGATGGTCAGGCTGATAGAGATGGAATAAGTGTGAGATGGTCAGGCTGATAGAGATGGAATAAGTGTGAGGGCAGTGGGCTGATAGTGAGGAAGAAGGTGTGACGGGGTCAGGCTGATAGTTATGCCACAAGTGTGAGGGGGTCAGGGTGATAGTGATGTAATGAGTGTGAGGGGATCAGGGAGCTAGTGACCCGATTAGTGTGTGGGGGGTGTCAGGCTGATAGTGACACAGTAATTGTGTTGCAGTAAGTTTGAGGCAGTCAGGGTGATAGTAACACAGTACGTGTGAGGTAGTAAGGCCGATAATAATGCAATAATTGTGAGGGGGCCAAGCTGATAGTGACTCAGTAAGTGTGAGCAGTCTCGCAGATATTGATGCAGCCAGTGAGAGATGGTCAGTCTGATAGTGACGCAGTAAGTGTGACGGTATCAGGGAGATACTGAC
The DNA here is from genome assembly GCF_004010195.1 of Chiloscyllium plagiosum. Lineage (NCBI taxonomy): Eukaryota > Metazoa > Chordata > Chondrichthyes > Orectolobiformes > Hemiscylliidae > Chiloscyllium > Chiloscyllium plagiosum. Next base: position 504 of record NW_025141399.1, on the reverse strand, counting down.
GCAGTGAGTGTAAGGGGTCAGGGTGATAGTGACACAGTAAGTGTGATGGTATCAGGGAGATAGTGACGCAGCGAGTGTAAGGGGTCAGGGTGATAGTGACACAGTAAGTGTGATGGTATCAGGGAGATACTGACGCAGTGAGTGTAAGGGGTCAGGGTGATAGTGACACAGTAAGTGTGATGGTATCAGGGAGATACTGACGCAGTGAGTGTAAGGGGTCAGGATGATAGTGACACAGTAAGTGTGATGGTATCAGGGAGATAGTGATGCAGTACGTGTGAGGGGATCAGGGAGATAGTGACACAGTGAGTGTAAGGGGTCAGGGTGATAGTGACGCAGTAAGTGTGATGGTATCAGGGAGATACTGACGCAGTGAGTGTAAGGGGTCAGGGTGATAGTGACGCAGTAACGAGGGGATCAGGGAGATAGTGACACAGTGAGTGTGAGGGTGTCAGGGAGGTAGTGACTCAATAAGTGTGATGGGATCAGGGTGATAGTGATGCA
>NW_025141398.1:0-1247 GCF_004010195.1 Chiloscyllium plagiosum | reverse complement strand
CCCATTTCGATTTCAGTGATCCTTAGTCAGAACAAATCACACTATCGGCTTGTGCCTTGTTGATGATCGACAAATTTTGGGGTGAGATAAGATGTATGTTGGATTCTTAGCTTCTGATCAGCTCCTGCTGTAATTGCATGCATGCAGTTTAGTGTCTGTTCAATGGTAACCTCCTGGAAAGTTACTAATGGGGAAACCAGGCATGATAACAGAAAACATTAAGGAGTGCTTAATCTTTTCTAGTTGGAGATGATCAGAGCCTGCCATTTTATTGGCAGGTATGCTATTTGCAACGTTTTAGATCAAGCATTAGATATTTACTCAGTCCTGCTGTATTTGATTATATATTAGCGATTGTCTTCTGACTTAATGTGGCTTTGGCAGTGTTAGTGGAAACGATGTACATTTTTTTCGAGCTGCTGCTGTTTGAACTATCCTCGGAGGTCACATGACCTGATCAGAAATTTCAGTGCGCACAATAGGGATTTCAACTGCTCGGCATCTTTTTTCTGACACAAAATAAAGAAATGGAACTGTAACTCCTGAAATGAGCATAACGCATAACTCAAAACCTGAATGACAAGGAGAGATTATTCTCACCATGTTTTTTCTGGGATCATTTTCACGACCCCGCAGGAATTGGCTAAAGAAATACTCTTGCCTTTGTCTCATCTTTAAAATTGACCAATAGCTGCTGCCGACCATCTGGGCAATGTTGCTGTTATATTCATGCCTGAAACTCGCAATTTAATTCCAGGATTGGTCAGGTAATACAATCGCCTTGTCTTGCTTCAATTGATGTATCTGGATAGTAACCTTCCCAGCCTTACCATTCGACATACAAAACAACCATTTTCTTTCAGCTAGAAATGAAACAAGAATAAAGTGTGTTGTGCAAAATTATTTTACTGCATTCCATGCTGAGGGCGTCAGCAAAGTTTATGAAATTCTCCCCGAGTGAGTATTATGAATTTCGGGGTGGGGGGAGGAGTCGAGACATTGAAGTGGATTGTTCCTGCTCAGTGCAGACGCAATTGACCAAAGGGCCTTTTCTTTGTTGTAATTATATATGACTCTCCGACTCTAAACAATCACCAAATTATTCAGGGCACTCAGTATGTATGGGCCTTCACTCTGCCTTATGTCTCACATTTTTCACCAGCCGTAAGGTAGGGTCATGGAAATTTTTACCTCCCCGTAATATCTAACAAAAGGTATACGATCCCCTGATACCAAAGTGGGCGCTG
>NW_025141397.1:0-1247 GCF_004010195.1 Chiloscyllium plagiosum | reverse complement strand
ACACTGCTGATGTCCCAGGCTGCTGATATCCCACACTGTTGATATTCCACACTGCTGATATCCCACACTGCTGACATCCCACACTGTGGACATCCCATGCTGCTGATATCCCACACTGCTGATATCCCAGGCTGTTGCTATCCCACACTGCTGATATCCCACACTGCTGATATTGCACACTGCTGATATTCCACGCTGCTGAAATCCCAGGCTGCTGATATCCTAGGCTGCTGATATCCCACACTGCTGATATCCCACTTTGCTGATATCCCAGGCTGCTGATATCCCAGACTGTTGATATGTCAGGTTGCTGATATCCCAGGCTGCTGATATCCCATGCTGCTGTTATCCCAGGCTTCTGATATTCCAATGCAGCTGATATCCCAACACTGCTGATATCCCACACTGAAGATATCCCATGCTGCTGATATCCCACACTGTTGATATTCCACACTACTGATATCCCAGGCTGCTGATATCCCACGTGGCTGATATCCCCACACTGCTGATATTCCACACTGCTGATATCCCAGGCTGTTGATATCGCATGCTGCTGATATCCCAGGCTCTGATATCACAGGCTGCTGATTTCACACACTGCTGATATCCCAGGCTGCTGATATCCCATGCTGCTGATATCCCACACTGCTGACATCCCATACTGTGGATATCCCATGCTGCTGATATCCCATACTGCTGATATCCCAGGCTGTTGATATCCCACACTGCTGATATCCCACACTGCTGATATTGCACACTGCTGATATTCCACGCTGCTGATATCCTAGGCTGCTGATATCCCAGACTGTTGATATGCCAGGTTGCTGATATCCCACACTGCTGATATCCCATGCTGCTGTTATCCCAGGCTTCTGATATTCCAATGCAGCTGATATCCCAACACTGCTGATATCCCACACTGCTGATATCCCACACTGCTGATATTGCACACTGCTGATATTCCACGCTGCTGAAATCCCAGGCTGCTAATATCCTAGGCTGCTGATATCCCACACTGCTTATATCCCACTTTGCTGGTATCCCAGGCTGCTGATATCCCAGACTGTTGATATGCCAGGTTGCTGATATCCCAGGCTGCTGATATCCCATGCTGCTGTTATCCCAGGCTTCTGATATTCCAATGCAGCTGATATCCCTCCACTGCTGATATCCCACACTGCTGATATCCCAGGTTGCTGAATTCCCAGGCTGCGGATATCCCAGACTGCTGATATGCCAGGTTGCTG
>NW_025141396.1:0-1247 GCF_004010195.1 Chiloscyllium plagiosum | reverse complement strand
GGAGCAGAGATTGGGGAAACTGGGCCAGTATTCGACGGGGTTTAGGAAAATGAGTGGAGATCTCAGTGAAATATACAAAACTCTGACAGGGTGAGTCAGATTTGAAGCAGATCACTCTGCGTTGAAATGAGAATAAATGTCTGCACTCACAGACTGGTGAACCTGGGGAATTCGTTCGCACCTGGAAACCGAGACATTGATTATAGGTAAGGATTTAGAGACAGTAAAGGGATGGTGGGAGAGCAGGAGTACGGTGTGGAAATGAAGGGCCAATCATCATTACTTTGAATTGGGTAGCAAACTCGATGGACCAAACGTACTACTGCTCTTCCTATTTTATAGCTTTCCAAGGTTACTCACATTAACGGATATGGATATCGTGTGGGGTAAGTGCATTGAGGAGATTTTTTTCCATGAACTAGACTGGGGAGGCTCAAAGTGTTGTATGACCTACTCCTTTCCCGATGTTTCTGTGCAGTCTGTGGGAAAGCACGGTAAATGTTGTCACAAGCTCTCAGATGTTAGGAAGGAAGTCTCTATAGTGTCGACAGGACTGTGTTCCCATTCCCTTTTCCGACACTGATGCTGAGGCCGGATGTTCTGTCCGGTTTCATCCTTTCAGACCTCGGAGTAGTTAGATTCAAATGAGTGCCTTGATTGACCGTTTCAGAGACCATTGAAATGTTTATCACATGTCAGGGTCTTTGGAGTCATTTTTAGGCCAGCCCAGGAAATCAAGGGAGATTCACTTCCTAAAGTACATTGGAGAAGGAAATTCTGTTTACAATCGATATTGGCTCCAATGTCACTGTTACTGATCCCAGATATTAGATCTCGATATTTTATTAATTGTTTTTAACATTCACCCGCTGCCAGAGTATTAGCCTGGTCTGGATCAGTAATCCAGTGAGATTTCCACAACAGCACCATCTCCACATGGGGACCTATTGGAAACCACACTGAGCTGGTTATTTCTGTGCTGTTTGACAGCTCTGTCAAAAAGAACTCCCACCGATTTGACTGTCGTGATGGGACTGAGGGGGTGGTAATTGGTCAGATTGTAATTATTCCCCTCTTCGGGAACGGGACATAGCTGAGTAATTTTCCACATTGCCAGGGAGATGTCGGAGTTGGAGCTGGAATGAAACAGCTTCCCCAGGGACACAGCTTGTTGTGCAGCACAAGTCTTCAGTGCGATTGCATGAATGGGGTCTGGGCCCATTGCTTGTGTCATATCCACTGTGTTC
>NW_025141395.1:0-1247 GCF_004010195.1 Chiloscyllium plagiosum | reverse complement strand
ACACTTCCCTTTTTTTAATTTTTTTTTTCCCTTGTTTTTATTCTTTTTTTTTCTTTTTTTTTACTCCCACACTACCACCTAAGTGCGGTAGTGCTTATTTTATCCCCAGAACCCATGGTGTGTGTGTGTGCAGATGTGAGACACAGTGAAAGACACAAAGTGCACCAATCTTTATTCAATTTCAGGAAGCTTTTTATTTTTTTTTATTTTATTTTTTTTTTTTCTCCCTGAACAACATCCACGGTTTCTTTTTTTTTAAGAGAGCCCTCCACTGGGGATTCCCACCGCCCGGTGGCAAATGGGGGTATAGCAATTTTTTTTTTTGTTTCTTTTTATTTATTTTTCTTCTTTTCTTTTTGTTTTTTTTTTCTTTTAACCCCCACACTACCACTTAAGTGCGGTGGTGCTTATTTTATCCCCAGCACCCATGGTGTGTGTGTGCAGGTGTGAGACACAGTGAAAGACACAAAGTGCACCAATCTTTATTCAATTTCAGGAAGCTTTTTATTTTTTTTTTTTTAGAAATAATGCACTCCACTCCCTGCGGTGCCCACCTCTGCCATCTCCTGGTTATATTTTTTTTTCTTTTTTTTTCTTTTTTTTGTGTTTTTTTTCCTTTTTTTCTTTCTTTTTTAAATTTAACCCCCACACTACCACCTAAGTGCGGTAGTGCTTATTTTATCCCCAGCACCCATGGTGTGTGTGTGCAGGTGTGAGACACAGTGAAAGACACAAAGTGCACCAATCTTTATTCAATTTCAGGAAGCTTTTTATATTTTTTTTTTTTTTCTTTTTTTCACAAAGTGCACCAATCTTTATTCAATTTCCACCACCAGGAAGATAGGAAAACACCCGGGTGGCCAGTGACAAGCACTGCCCTTTTTTTCAGAATTTTTTTTTTCTTTCTTTTACAGTGAGAGACACAAAGCTCCGGTCTCCTGTTTATTTTTTTTTATTTATTTTTTTATTTTTTTAAATTTAATCCCCACACTACCACCTAAATGCGGTAGTGCTTATTTTATCCCCAGCACCCATGGTGTGTGTGTGCAGGTGTGAGACACAGTGGAAGACACAAAGTGCACAAATCTTTATTCAATTTCCACCACCAGGAAGATAGGAAAACACCCGGGTGGCCAGTGACAAGCACTGCCCTTACATTCCTGTTTATTTTTTTTTAATGACACTTCCGTTTATTTTATTTTTTTCCTTTTTTTTTTCTTTTTTTAAATTTAACCCCCACACTACCA
>NW_025141394.1:0-1247 GCF_004010195.1 Chiloscyllium plagiosum | reverse complement strand
TGGAGTTTCATGGTGAATAGTTGGTTCCTAAGGGGTGTAGTGGAATAGAGGGACCTTGGAATTCAGGTGCATGGTTCTCTGAAAGTTGGATCAGAGGTAGACAGGTCAGTGAAGAGACTTTTTGGCACACTGTCCTTCATCAGTGTATATCACTGAGTATCAAAATTAGCTAGTTACGTTGCAGTTATACAGGACGCTGCGGAGGCCATATTGGAAGTGTAATGTTCAGTTTTGTTCACTTTGCTATAGGAAGGATGTTATTAAACTGGAAAAAGTGCAGAAGAAATTTACAATGATGCAGCAAAGGACTCAATGGTCTGCGTTATAGGGAGAGGTTGGGCAAGCTTTTTACTTAAGATGTATGAGGCTGATTGGGAATCTGATAGATGTATATAAGATCATGGGAGGAATGGACAGAGTGAATGCACTCAGATTTTTTTTTTCCCAGGGTTAGGCAATTACTGACAAGAGGACATCAGTTTAAGGTCAGAGGGGAAACAATAAGAGGGATCCTGAGGATCAACTACTTTTCACACGGGGGTAATACGCATATGGAATGATGAACCAGCGGAAGAGGTTGAGGCGGGAACATTCGCAACATTTAAACGGCATTTGGACAAATACCTGGACAAGAAAGGAATAGAAGGATGATTGGCAATAGCAGGGAAATGGGGTTAGTGTGGATGGACATTTTGGTCGGAATTGACGAGTTTGGGCCGACGGGCCTATCTCCGTGCTGTCGGACACTATGACTCTAACAACCATTGCTTGTCTCCCACTGAATGTTATATTGTAGTTTCCCAATTCACTGGAGCTATCTTGACCCGCTAGCCTCCAGTCTTCCATGATGTTTGACTAGAATGTTCAAGCATTCTATATTGTATGTTCATGCCGTGGAAAATGCACCTTATTAATGTCATTATTCCTTAAAAGCTGTTTCATAACAAGGTTATTAATTCATCCTTCTGACCACACAATGCCAAATCCAAATAACCTGCCTCTAGCTTGCTTCACAACCTACTGTTCAACCTACCGCATATTCACTTACAGAATTTATTTTTCACAGCATGAGCAGTCACTTAGTTAAAGCAGTTTAGATGCAACTTGAGACCATCCAATAACACTCCAGAATCCATGATACTTGCATACCTAATTTCCAGAGCATATGATGCTTAGATTTTCTGCAGCCGTTTTGGTTTCGATATATAACACATCGATATTTGCTTCTCCATGCCATTTGTAGACTC
>NW_025141393.1:0-1247 GCF_004010195.1 Chiloscyllium plagiosum | reverse complement strand
ACATCCGGTTCGTCCGTCGAAACTGCCGCAACGTCGGGCGCCGCTCGGTTATCAAGGGACATGGCCCAGTTCTCAAGCTCCGCAAAGGTGATATAGGGCACCAGGCCCGTCCGTAGGACTGCCTGGTGTGCAGGGCTCAGGCCGTCTTTGTATAATTGGATGAATGCGGGGTTCTGCCTATCAGCGTCGGGAACCCCGCTGTGTGCTTGGAACGCCTCAAACTTGCGGACCCCATATACCTTGGCGCCCTCCCCAGGTTTCTGAGTGATACCCACAATGGCGTTCCAGTCGACCGGTGTATGGCTGAGTGCCTCGCTGACATCAGCCTTGAAGTCGGCGAGGGCAACCTCCTGTTCGTGACGGCTGTTGCTGAGGTCAGCGCACTAGGACCCATTCTGGTGCGCGGGCTGGAGCCTGGACCACAGGTTCTCCGGGAGTTTGGTCCGGACCAGGCCGGCCACGTCCCTATTGTGAAGGTTGTGGCAGATCTGCATTTCCCTAAGCCTCTGCCAAAATTCAGCTTTATTGTGCCGAGGCTTAAGGGCGGGGAGCCTGTCCAGAAGTTTCATGGTGTCGACCGGGGTCAGGGAGACGTAAGTCATCTTAAGGTGGGGGTTATGGGCAAGGGTCGTGGCCCGTCCCCTCTCCCCTCCCCCGGGTGTATATTCAACTACACGGGCATAACCCGTGCGCGATTCCCAGGGGTCCGGATTGTCCGTGAGCCCCTCCCAGTCCCAGGTGGGGGATGGCGGGGCGCTGGGCACATCGGATAAGGTTGGTAAAACCGTACAGGCAGCAAGCGCCTGGGCTTCTAGGTGCTCTGTGGCCTGCTTTTTCTTGTCTTGGACATAAAGCTGAACCTTGCCAGCAAGCCTAACGTGTGCCTGTAGCACCAGGACGCAAGCTTTCTCGTACCTATCTTTCTTCTGGCGGGCCCACCACTCGTGCTGTACATCCAGCGGGTCGCCAGCCTGAGCAAAGCATAGCCTTAATAACTTTTTTATTCTCGTCGGCTATAAAACGGGTAAGGGAACCCTCCGGCCCCCAATCTAGGTCTTCAGCCGCGCTTCCACCCATGGTAGTGGCGCAGCGGGTGTAACTTGACAGAAGCTAAACTAAAGTAAAGCTAGCAGGCGTGCTAAGGGATGTCGCTGGCACTAGCTTATTAATCTCCCAGTCGGGGAGCCCACTCCCTGTAAGTCGAACCCTAGCCCCGCGAGTCAACCTGGGCAGGGGTGGGGATAGTT
>NW_025141392.1:0-1247 GCF_004010195.1 Chiloscyllium plagiosum | reverse complement strand
ATTGACATTTAGGGAACATCTATTCAGAAGCTTTTCCTGGAGCTTTCATAAATAGGATAGATTAGGAGAAAGCGAGGACTGCAGATGCTGGAGATCAATGCCGGAAAAGCGCAGCAGGTCAGGCAGCATCCAAGGAGCAGGAGAATCGACATTTCGGGCATAAGCCCTTCTTCAGGAATGAATAGAGTCAGTGATTGTATAGAGTGTTATGTATGGGCTAATTGGTGTGCTTACTCTTTGCTCTTCTACGTTGGTAAGTTATTCTCGGAAAATGAATAGGCAGTTCAGGTTCTCGGGTTTTATATAGCCAGATTACAACTGTGCTAAACTGAGCACTGTACTACTAGTAATATCCTGTAAAAGTAGCTGATGTGTGGAGAAGAATTCTTGAATGGTTGGTAATTTTCAACTCATTTGTTACTAAGGTTGGCCTAATGAATTTTTGAAACTAATAACAAATAGTTTTTAGTGCTCCAATATCTGCCAAATAATGAACTCTGTGAATAAAGAAATCCAAGTATCCCACTGTAAATGCCTATGATCATCTGTTCTCCAATATCTGGTAGAATTACAATTTAGAGTCATAGGGTCTGTTTCCATGCTGTACATCTCTTCGGTCCAACCCATCCATGCCGACCAGATATCCCCACCCAAACTAGTCCCACCTGCCAGCACCCAGGCCATATCCCTCCAAACCCTTCCTATTCATATACCCATCCAAATGCCTCTTAAATGTTGCAATTGTACCAGCCTCCACCACATCCTCTGGCAGCTCATTCCATACAATACCACCCTCTGCGTGAAAAAGTTGCCTTTCCCCCCTCACCCTAAACCTATGCCCTCTGGTTCTGGACTCCCCGACCCCAGGGAAAAGACTTTGTCTATTTATCCCATCCATGCCCATCATAATTTTATAAACCTCTATAAGGTCATCCCTCAGTCTCCGACACTCCAGGGAAAACAGTCCCAGCCTGTTCAGCCTCTCCCTTCAGATCCTCCAACCCTGGCAACATCCTTGTAAGCCTTTTCTGAACCCTTTCAAGTTTCACAATGACCTTCCAATAGGAAGGAGACCAGAATCGCACGCAATATTCCAACAGTTGCCTAACCAATGTCCTGTACAGCCGCAACATGACCTCCTAATTCCTGTACTCAATACTCTGACCAACAAAGGAAAGCATACCAAACGACGCCTTCACTATCCTATCTACCAGCGACTCCACTTTCAAGGAGCTATGAACCTGCAC
>NW_025141391.1:0-1247 GCF_004010195.1 Chiloscyllium plagiosum | reverse complement strand
GCTCTCCTCTCCATTGGGGAGACAAGGCATCTTTTTGCGGATTTTTTTCAGAGAACATCTATGGAACACAAACAAACACCGAACAATCCCCATTAGCTGAACACTTCAACTTCACCTCCCACTCCATCAGGTACGACAGCCATAATCATAATTTAAGTTGATCGGTTAAATTCAAGCTATTGTGAAAAAAGCCCAATGTTACTTATTTTCAATTTTCCAGTACACTCCGAGACATCTTGTCAGTCCCATGACAAGTGCTTGCAAACTCGTGGTAACAAACAACTTTCACTCTCTCTTAACGGTACAGAACACGCCTTTAACTTCATAACACGAGCCTGCTCAGTATTTAGAAACATCTTGCAGTCTTTTTAATGCTATTAACAAACTTGCTATCATATTTTAACTTCTCCTTGCTATTGAGGTGTTTTGTTGGATATTCACTGGCTTTTAAAGGCATCTCAATCATTTGGCTTCCCAACAATTTGACGACATTGTATGCTTCCTCTTTTGCTTTCATCCTTGTTACTGTGGTTATAAGGCTTTGTTATGTCGTCCTCACTTCAGTATGGTTATTCTTCCTTGGGATGAATTTCAGCTGGACAACCGAATCATCCGAGAAACTTCTGTCAATACTGCTCCACAGTCTTCCTTGCTAGGCTTCCCATTCCGTCAACTCTGTCCAAGTCCTCCCTCATGTCCTTGTCGTTGCGTTATTCAATTATAATTCTGTCACATCCAAATGTACGCAATAGAGGTGAACTGAAAAATCGTGATATTGAGATGTGGGACATCGAAAACCATTGGGGAAAAAGAGAGTGAGATAATATGGATGAGGAGAAGAATAAAATAGAAAATAACATACATTTAAGACAGAAGAAGATACGTTTCACTTTTTGGGGGCAATTCCAATGTGTTTTGGTCCTTTCTATTGTCTGTGCATAACAGAGCAATATATTCACATTCAAGGTGTTATGAAGAACTTATAACTCTAATAAAATGACAGACACCAGCTATTGGCAGAACCCAGCAGGTCAAGTTATTTATTTACTGGCAAAAAGTGGATTCATTGAAATAAGGTGGGATACCAAATACAGGAATTTATAACACACATCCAGATACGAATGAGAGGCTGGATCAGGAAATCCCAAAAAGGCGCTGGAGGAGGGTCGTTGTTGAAAAACGAGGATAAACTGAGGATCAAATAATATTTCATTTTATTGCACAGTACATGCATTACTTTGTGAACT
>NW_025141390.1:0-1247 GCF_004010195.1 Chiloscyllium plagiosum | reverse complement strand
GAATCAATTCTGGAACATTTGTTGTTCGTGATCTCAGCAAATTATTTGAAAGGAAATGTAGCTCGTGTAATTCAGAAGTTTGTGGACGAAGCAAAGGTCACTGGATTTGCGGGTACTGAGGAGGATTGTCAGCAGATTCAGGAGGATATAATTCACTTGAAGACATGGGCACAAAAATGGCAGATGGAATTTAACCTGGTCAAGTGATGTATTTTGGAAAGTCGCCTGCAGGTGGAAAATTTAAAGTGAACAGCAGAACCTTTCGGAGCATTGAAATGCCGACTGTTTGTGAGTCGCAGGTCCACAGATCATTGAACATATCAGCGCAGGAAGATTACGTAGTAAAAAGAGATAATTACTAACCTCCCCTCCTTGGAATGGGCATTGAGTTCAAGGATAGTAGCTTTACTGATATTTAATTTGGCCATACTCAAAACATTGAAAACAGTTCTGGTCAGCATCCAAGCAGATGGATGTGGATGCTCTGCAGAGTGTACATAATTTTAAAGACAATCTCTACTTTGAGGAAACAGGCCTTTCGGCCCAAGAAATCCGCACTAACCCTCTGCACACTATACCACCAAGACCTTATTACTGTACATTTTACAGACTAGTGCGCATCCCTGAACCTTGGATTGAACTCAAATTATTTTGGTCAATCCACCGAACCTGCACATCCTTGGACTCTGGGAGAAAACCGGAGCTCATGGAGGAAGCCCACACAGACATGATCAGAATGTGCACACTCCACACACAGAGTTGCCCGAGACTAGAATCGAAGTTGGGTCCCTGGCACTGTGAGGCAGCAGTACTAACCACTGAGCCACCGTTCCACCTCACCACTGCATCACCGTGCTGCTCTGTTTACTGGGACATTGCGTGTTTAGGGGAATTGAGCTGTGAAGAATGGTTGGATGCAGTGGACTTGCATTCATGAAAGCGCAGGAAGTTGAGGGGTGACCTACTGGATGTTGAAACATTTGTGAGTGCTTTGATAGGGTGGAAAACATGAGGACTTTTCCCAACATAAGGGATCAGTATGAAAAATCATTGTTTCAAGGTGCAACAGCACACATATTAGGGAGATGTGCGTGTTCTTTTTGTGTGTTCAATGGGTGGTGAGTGCCTGTAACGCTTTTTCAGTGGAGGTACTGGTGTAAGCAGATAAAATATCAGTATTCTAGAAGCACCGGGACGAATACATTCTTTGGAATGAAAGAGTGCTTTACGTATACTGTCAGCGCGGA
>NW_025141389.1:0-1247 GCF_004010195.1 Chiloscyllium plagiosum | reverse complement strand
GATCATCAACGGAAATTTCTCCGATGTGTTTAATATGGAGAAAGACATGAATACTTAGGAACTTGGCGAAGTTCATGGTGATTTCTTATGGACAGTCCATATCACAGTAGAGGAGGTACTGGACGTGCTAAAATGCTTGAGGATGAATAAATCTCACGTTCCTTACCAGATATATCCCAGAACACTGTAAGGTGCTAGAGAAGCATTTGCGGGCGACCTGGCTGATGGTTTTGATCCTCATCAACCAGAGTTTAGATCCTGAAGGCTGGAGGATATCAAATATTGTGCCCTTACTTAAGAATGACTGGAAACAAAGCCTTGAAACTATGAACAGTGAGTTTAACATCTGTTAAAACTGAGAACATTTTGAAGGATAAGATGTACATTCATTTGGAAAGACAAGGTTTGATTAGGAATATTGAGAATGGCTTTGTGCGTGGGAGATCATGCTTGAAAAAATTCTTAAAGTTATTTGATGACATGACCAGGAAGGTTGACTAGGTCGGGGCAGTCGACGTCAAAAACTGTGGCGCTGGAAAAAGCACAACAGGTCAGGCAGGAACAAGAGAATCGATATTTTGGGCATAAGCCTTTCATCAGGAATGTCCAAAACATCGATTATCTTGTTCCTCGGATGTAGCATGACCTGCCATGCTTTTCCAGTACTACACTTGTGGACTCTGATCTCCAGCATCTGCAGTGCTCACTTCCTGCTAGGGTAGTAGATTTCGTCAATATGGATTTCAGTTACACCAGGACAAAATAAGGCTTTTCAAACCGGGGAGCCTGATATACAGTTACAGGAGGAGGCCAATCAGCTCATCGAACCTGTACAATTGTACCGAGAATAGATCATGCAGCACCGGTATCCTGTTATGCAGCGACAGGATCCGTCTATTCAGCTACTTCAGGTCAGTAACACAGGAAATGGAAGAGGCCGCAAACTGACTGGTCTCTGGGGAATGTTGGAATAACACAAGGATATTTAGCTCCTGAAATCTGCCCTTCCCTTCAGTAAGGTCAGAGCTGATCTCCTCTTGGCAGCAATTTCTCTTTCATCCTCAAATCTCTGCAGCCCTCGACTCACTCAAAATTAATTGACACCCTCCTCACCCCCTCCCAATCATTTCAGGGATGCAAATGTCTGGGATAGAGTGGCACCAACAATCACTATGCTCTGAGAGAAGGAAAGAATCCCCACACATGTACCTTTTGCCTATTGACATGAACAAAAGATATGAACACAG
>NW_025141388.1:0-1247 GCF_004010195.1 Chiloscyllium plagiosum | reverse complement strand
AGCAAACTGGCAATGAGTGACACATTTGAAGAGGCCACATTTTCCCTGGGATAGGATGATAATCGTCAGCATGTTAGCTGGAAGGAAAGGAGATAAACAAGGAACAGTTAGAATCAATTAACTACAGAATTAGAAAGGACTCTCATCAATAACACGCTAATTAGCAGAAGACTAATAATATAACAAGACAGTGACGGATATGACACAAAGATTGTGAATCTGTCAATTAGTGTCAGAGCCAGATACTAAAATAAATGGTCCTTGGCGAAAAAAAAAAGACACAAAGATTGGTGGAGTGACAAGTAGTGGTGAGGAAATAGGGAGGTCGGACAAGAATTTGGATGTTCGAGGCAAGTGGGTAAAGAAATGATATATAAACCATTGTGGGGAATTTTGAGGTCATGCACTTTGACAGGAAAAGCAGAGGCATAGACGATAATTCGAAAGTTTTATTGGAATTCTTGAAATACAAAGGGACTTGAAAGTTTTAGTTTAGGATTCTCTTAAGGTTAAAATGCAGGTTTGGTTGGCAGTTAAGAAGACAAATGCAATTTTGAAATTTATTTCAAGAGGCCTTGAATACAAAGGCATAACTATACGACTTAGGCTGCATGAAGTTCTGGTCAGACAGCATTTGGACTATTACAAGCAGATTTGCACCCTGAACCTAAGGAATACTGGCATTGAAGGTGGTCCAGAAAAGGTTCAGAAGAATGATCCCACTTTGAAAGACGTGACATATTCGGAATCATTGAGGACTTCGGGTCTTCAGTCGATGATGTTTGGAAGTATGAGAAGAGATCTTATTAAAACTTGTAGAACTCTGAGAGGCCTGAATAGACTGAATGTGGATAACATGTTTCCACTAGCAGGAGAGTTTAAGATCTGAGGGATCAACTGCAGAGTGAAAGGACAATCCTTTACAACTGAGATTAGGAGGAAATTGTTCAGCAAGAGGGCATTTAATCCGTGTAATGTAATGAGTAATTGAATGCATCAAAGAAAGTGATAATTATGTTCTTGATCAGGAAAGTTAAGTAGGGTTATGGATAGAAAGCATGAGCATGGGATGACGTGCCATACTAATTATGATAGAATGGTGGCAACAAAAGGACTAATTCTGCGCCGATATCTTATTGCTTTAAAATGTTTTGAATATTAATGAATGGTTCCTCAATCAGGACCTGAATACTTGACAGTTGTAAAGCGCTGCTTAATATATCCATATTTTTATTCAATGTTTGAAC